>NW_024573932.1:428840-525041 GCF_900044065.1 Fusarium mangiferae
AGGTCACAAGGATCAAAGCCTCGGCGATGTAGTATTTGCGGAAAGACCGGGCATACTGCAAGGACCTGTCAAGAGTCAATTGAGGTTAATAGGGAATAGTCTAGCGATTAATTTTAATTGATCAGATATGTTGTGGTGTTTTATTTCTCTTTCTGAGTCTTCACGTGTAGATTGGTGGAGCACTCGCTTGTCTGGAGCACTCGCTTATCATGCACGTTATCGCGAAATGGCTGTTGGAGAAACCCCTCAGTCACTTTGGCACCGAGATTACCAGTCGCGCCGGCGATTGCTACAGTTGGAAGAACGGACATTTTTAAAGCTGAACGGATTGCATATAGTCGTATGAAGGTCGATAAGTGAGATGCGAGTAGGTGGTTGGTTGGGGAACAAGATCTGACCTAAAGGTAATTTATACTCTACATTAGGGTATGATGTAAGCTTACTCGCCGCTTAAGTAGACTCCAATACAGCGAGGATTCCATTTAACATTAAATGTTTATCTCTTAAATGCTCTGGGTCTCGATAATAAAATTAACTATTATGCTAGTGATGGTTATTAATAGGTCAATCTAATCACATCTTATCATGCAAGAGGGTTATCTTGTTCTAGGTTAGGTGAAGTATGGATGGATGGATACCAGTTCAGCCCATGCTATAGGCAAACTATATGATTTCTACATCCTGTAGTAATGGAACCGCGAAGAAAGAAATTGTATAAGTCGACATTCATATTCTTTACCACCTTAGCTGTAACGAGGATGATGGCTGAACAAGCGTGGTGTGAACGGAATGAAACAACAGAAGTCGATCCAAACCCCACGTCATGTTCCTTCCTGCGCTGATATCACAGTGTTTGAGATTTAATCAGTCTTTATACTTTGGGTCTTTGGGTCTTGTCGTACTACATCTTGAGAAAATGGCACGGTTAGCCGCGTGTTTTGTTGATTCTGACAAGTTCTTCTCTTGCTACTCCCAATGCTGCGAGGAAATAGGAAGGGCTTGTCTATTATGCTAGGCGACACGAAGGGATCAGTGTCAAACTATAGGCGCTTTCATGTTGATAAACAATATAGGGTATCGTTACTGGGTAGTTCTCCTCAACGTGCATTCTTGGCCCATCTGTGCTGCATCAGGCACAGATCATTTCACATATCAAGGATCAGACATCGCCGCAAAGAAAAGTTAGCTCAACAATCATAATCATTGTATGATGTTGCCGCACCGTCAAGTATAACAGTCTCACAAATCGTAGCCGCGTGTAGTGAGTTGCAGTGTTGCACGGAGCCGCTCTTCGCCACCCTGACCATCGCGCCCGGTCTAAGGGAGCCATGAAGTGACCCTGATAAAGCAGATAGTGCTGATGATGGGAAGTCTTTTAAGGGATGAGTATGGAAATTAAGCGTCGCCTTCTAATGACAAGCCGGATGCATCGGCAGATGGCGGATTCGAGTATATTCCAGCTATCATGCCGTCTTGATAGAGAGCGCGGCTCGCGGCTGAGCTCCTATACTGCTGACTGGGAGCTATGACCAGCAGTCCAGCACTACAACTACAATAGCACAGAGTGTTTTACGGTATCCAATCAACAGATGCAACGTCAACTTAGTTTGTAACGATGGTGTTACCCCTCAAGGGCTGAATCACTAAACCGCCAAGGCCATCCACGAGGCGTGACACGCGATAGTTCACGAGTCAGACAGGGATATCTCCGCAAGAGGCCAAGCGTGGCAACTACCGACGAAACGTAGAATGCGGAGAAGATTAACGGAGGATCTTGGTTGACTTGTCCTGCCCAGTAAAGTCAGTTGACGCGCTGTGTCAGCTCGGTGCGCGGTTATCTCCTGGTGGGGTCGCTATCAAACGATTCCTTGTTCGGGCTTGTCTTTACGTAGGAGATTCTGGGATCCGTATCAGCTCAATCTGGGGAAATGGGAAATGACTCGATGCTTATCATGTGGAGATGCTGCCTTGTTATCAGATATAAGTGAGGATGAGTCGGTTTGTTATCGCTCAAGTTGCAGTCTTTCGATGCTCGTATTTGGAGAGGATGAATAGCCGCGATCGCGCTCTTCTCACATGCATAGACGGCGGAATGTAGCCGCGTTGATACGTGGGATCAGCGGTATTATGACCGAAATGTCAAGCCACTAATGCTCGTGTACCCCAGATGGACTAACCCGTTGAGGACAGAGATAAGTAGGACCTAGATCGTGGAGGACGCCGAGTCTAGGCCCCTCACGGCCCGTTTCCTGTTTCTCATTTCTCGTCTGCTTTTTTAAAAAGATAATAATGTCCACTTTCCCCTGATCATAATTGACGCGCCAACACAGCAAAGGTACACACAGTACCACGCCATAATTACAACATTTTACTCGTTAATTGCCTCTCCCATCTGTCATTGCTGTCCATCCATCATGGAGTCTGCCACCAAAAGCGGCGACGCCGATCAGGCCCTCGCCCGTCTGGGCTACAAGGCTGAGCTCCCTCGAAACCTCAGCATGCTGAGCGTCCTCGGCCTGTCGTTCGCCATCATGGCCGTCCCCTTCGGTCTCTCGACGACAATGTACATCACCTTGACCAACGGCCAAGCTGTCACCGTCCTCTGGGGTTGGGTCCTCGTGTCGCTCATCTCCATGTGCATCGCCGCCTCTCTCGCCGAGATCTGCGCTGTGTTCCCGACGGCCGGCGGCGTGTACTACTGGAGCGCCATGCTCAGCACGCCTCGTTACGCTCCCATCGTCAGCTTCGTCGATGGCTGGCTCACGCTCGTGGGAAACTGGACCGTTACACTGTCGATCAATTTTTCTGGTGCGCAGCTTATTCTTAGCGCCATTACCATCTTCAATGAGGACTTTGTCGCGAATACATGGCAGACGGTCTTGTGCTTCTGGGCTGTGATGCTTGTCTGTGCTTTGGTCAACGCCTTTGGTTCGCGGTACTTGGACCTGATCAACAAGGTCTGCATTTACTGGACCGGCGCGAGTGTCATCATCATTATCGTCACGTTGCTTGTCATGGCGCCGTCGCGTCGCTCTGCTGAGTTCGTCTTTACCCACTATGATGCTTCGGCAAGTGGCTGGCCTACGGGCTGGTCGTTCTTCGTGGGACTGCTGCAAGGTACGTATGCCAAGCCTTTTCAATTAAACGGTCGCTAACCATCCCCAACCAATAGGTGCTTATGTCCTGACTGGCTACGGCATGGTCGCTGCCATGTGTGAAGAGGTCCAGAACCCCGAACGTGAGGTGCCCAAGGCCATCGTCCTCTCCGTCGCTGCCGCTGGTGTCACCGGAATTATTTACCTCATCCCCATTCTCTTCGTCCTTCCCGACGTCAAGATGCTTCTCTCCGTTGCCAATTCCCAGCCTATCGGTACCCTGTTCAAGGTTGTTACTGGTTCTGCGGCTGGTGGCTTCGGTCTCCTCTTCCTCATTCTTGGCATTCTCATGTTCGCAGGCATTGGTGCCCTCACCGCTGCGTCTCGCTGCACCTATGCTTTCGCCAGAGATGGTGCCATTCCCGGATACAAGCTCTGGAGTAAGGTCAACCACCGTCTCGACATGCCTGTCAATGCTCTCATCCTCTCTACTGTCGTTGACTGCATCCTTGGGTGCATCTACTTTGGCTCTTCTGCTGCTTTTAACTCTTTCACCGGTGTCGCTACCATCTGTCTCTCTTCCTCCTATGGTGTCCCTGTCGCTGTCAACATGGTGCGAGGCCGAAAGATTGTCAAGCACTCTCCCTACCCTCTTGGAAAGTTTGGCCCTCTCATCAATGGCATTTGCGTCGTCTGGATCGTCTTCTCTATCGTCATCTTTTGCATGCCCGTGTCTCTCCCTGTTGAACCCGGTACCATGAACTACGCTTCTGCTGTGTTTGCTGGCTTTGCCGCTATTGCCATCGTTTGGTATGCTGCTTATGCTCGAAAGAACTTTACTGGACCTCCAGTCCACGATGACGGTTCCTTTGAGCCTGGTGTGCAGGTCCTCAAGGGCCAGGAAGGTAGTGCGCCCGTACATGAGGGGGCGAGTGATGTTCCAGAAAAGGATTCTAATTAAGTTCTGCAGATACCACCAAGACCCCTGTATCATAGTTGTTAGCATATGTAGCAATGCATTCTTGGCTTTTCACTACTGCGGTTGCCGCTGTTCATCGCTGTGTTGACTGTCAATCGATCAGCTTGTACCAGTATGCGCTATGACAGCCTGACTGCCATCCATCTTTGCACACGACGAGGCGTATCGAAGACGAACAAGCCTCAAAATCAATCATCCCCCGCACGGGTGAATCTATACCAGGCCATGGCGCACTCATCACAGCTCCGAATACTACATATACACCATTAGAGTTACAGCCATCAGGTACAGGGCTGACTTCCCCAACTGGTACTACCCCATGGAATATATAGAAGCAGCCAGCCCTTGGGCAAATTCTTTTTAAAAATGATACCAAGTTGGGAGATTTTGATGAGCTTATAAAATTAACTAAAGAATTAAATGGCATTATTTGTTTTTCACAATTACGCGGAGGCAATCTAATAATCTTAACCCAGCTATTGCCTCCACAGCCTAAAGCCGGCGTGAATCATCACATCGCCTCCAAAACTCTCCGATGATCGCCGACAATGGAATTGTATTTAAACCCACGCAAGCCAAACGGGACGCAAACAGAATCCATCTTCCCACATCCATCCATTACATTTGTAGACCATGCCTCAAAAGCAATCCTTTCTCGAGGCTCTCGCAGCCGATGAACACAACCAAACCAACTTTCTTCAAAAGTTTGTACAAGCCGCATCCCCAAATCCACCCGGGGACACAATCGAAGCAACAACAGTCATCGGAGAATATTTATCCAGCAAGAATATCCCTTACGAATTCGTCGACGTCAACGGGGATGGCAAAGTTAATGTAATTAGTGGCTTTCAAGGCGGAAAAGGCCCTGGCCCGCGCGTCGTTCTGAACGGCCATGTCGATGTTTTCCCCGTTGGTGATGGTAGCGGCTGGTCTCGAGATCCTTGGTCGGGCGATATAGTTGATGGGAGACTCCACGGGCGCGGAGTCGTAGACATGAAGTCTGGGACTGGCTCGCTCATCATTGCATATGCCTTTTTGTTCGAGTGTCGCCATCTCCTGTCGGGCAGTGTTGCCCTTTGCGCTGTCGCCGACGAAGAGACGGGTGGGAAATGGGGTACCAAATATCTCATTGAACAAGACAAGCACAGATGGGGCGGTGATCTCATGCTGTGTGCTGAACCAGGTGGTCTTGAGACTATCAGATTCGCAGAAAAGGGAACGCTGCGATTGACATGTACTGTCAAGACCAAAGGCGAGTTGGGGCCATATCTTCATCTCAGCAAGGGCGCCATCCGAACAGCCAGCGCATTCATCAATGAGGTCATCGAGTCAGTAGAAGCACTGCCAGTCGATCTACCAGTAGAAATGGAGAGTCATCTGGAAAAGCCAGAGGTCAAGCGGGCTATCGATCAAGCAATGGGTCCTGGAACGACCACAATTATTGCTCGACCGACTGTCAACATTGGCACAATTAAGGGCGGCCTCAAAGTCAACATGATCCCAGAAACATGTATCGTCGAACTGGATATTCGTATGCCAGTGGGGATGCGAGAAGACACGATCCTGGACCTGATTGACACCATCATCCCGCAGCACGAGCCCGCGAGTATTACGATCAAGAAGCAAGCTGCTGCGAGTAATCCTTTCAACTACTCGGTCATCGATCATCCCATCGTTGGTCATCTCAAGGAAAACGCCAAGAGCCTGCGACCAGATGCTGATGCTCCAATTCCCATCCCCTCGATGGGCGGATCAGATTGTAAGCATTATCGATATGCTGGCATCCCAGCTTATATCTTTGGCTGCGGCCCAGCAACAAGTGAGTCCTTCCTACTAAATAAGCCTGAGTTTTTTATTGACGGTTCCTCAGTGGCGTCTGTGGATGAATCAGCGTCAATTGCAGAGTTTCACCACGTTACAAAGGTACACGCATTGGCTGTCTGGGATTATTTACATCGTGTATAAGATCTAAACTGCCAACTCCTTGTGTCCTCTATGGCCAAGACCTAGAGCTGAAAGCTTATATTTACTTGGCATAACTAAGATCAGGAAGTGTCCAGAAGATGCTATTCGCGGTTTTGGAATGGACTCCATACATTAATGTAGATCTTGAGAGTATATTGACACAAGATTTAGAAGATAAGATAATTGACAGCATAGAATGGCCTACCAAATTGCCTATCTTCTGGCTTCGCAAGGGGCTCAAAAGTTCAAGGGACTAGCCCCTTGATGCTTAGATGCTCGATTCTTGAAGTTTGTTGTATGTAAGCTATGGTTATCACCTTTGTTGAAATAGCTTGTCTGATGCTTCAAGTAACTGAAGGTTGTTGCTTTTCTTTTCCCTATGTTAGCTTGATACATCCTCCGACTACTCTCCAAAGTCCAACACATCCGCGTCGGTCGATCAACATTCTCGTAGTGTTAACCAGGATTGCACTAAAATTTACTATCATTCCAGAGCAGAAGATCCTTGCTCTGAGAAGTGGCATGGCTACAAACCCATATGTTGGTTATCTGCTTCAGGACAAGAACAACGTTCTTACAATTGATCAGTGTCCTCCCCATCCTTCCCGAAGCTTTGATACCCTGACTCTTGGCACACTATCAGGCTGCCATTCTCTTTCTTCCCTCCAAGGTATAGCAGCTTGAAGGGCTTCAGCTAAGGCTGTTGCCTTTGGCATCGCTTCACTGGAGCTTGACAATCACGTCGCCGAATATGATCTCATCATTCCTCTCGTACCGTTTGTCCATCATGCAGTGGTCGTTCGATCGGCTACCAAGAGCATAGCAGGCGTTGTTACCGTAGGCTACGATTCTCCTGCCATTCGTGAACTCGAGTACCAAGCCAAGGCTGTTGGCATCACTTTGTTGAACGAGGTTGGTGTCAATCCTGGTGTCTACCGCCTGTACGGCATTAAAGCCATCGGCGAGGTTCACGAGAAGGGTGAAAGGTATGATGCAACCTCGCTTGTTCTGTCGGTTCTGGCCTGTATATCTCGTGAAGTTCTACTCGTACCGTGGTGAAACTCATGCCATTGAAGTATCTGATAGCCCTTTGCGTTTCGAGGTACGTTGACCTATCCCCTGTACTGATTTACCTCCCTGCGTAACCTCTAATTTCCCAGTTATCTTGGCCGCCACGCGGCGTCTTGCTTTCGCTACAGAATTGTGCTATCTATTCCAAGATGGCAAGATCATTGAGATTTCCGACAAGGACCTAATCAGCAGGGCAGTTCTATACCACGTTCTTGATGGGTACCCGTTTCCTGCGTATCCCAATCGAGATTACGTACAGTTTCGTCAAGCTTATGTCATCCTTGAAACTCACACCGTCATCTAAGGTTCAGTCAGATACGATACCAACTCTTCTCTATCAAAGGTTTCTATTGAACTTGGCTGGGGGGGTATGTCACACATTCAGCAGTAGTTTACAGGCGCAGCGTCGACTGCTGAGGTTGATCTTCTGGCCAAGGTAAATAGACTTTGCAGTTTTCGCTCTGCCGAACAACGCGGTAAGATCTTCAACGGCCCCAAGTGGATGGGACGATTCTCAGATGAAGTGGCTGCAGTCTGCGATTCCCCCCTCGACACTCCTCCCATCAACTGTACAAGGTATGCAGCTTCCATGCCTATGAGCGAGATCTAGTAATGCTTCAACACAGGTTCGTTCTCAATTGGAAGAACGGAGCTAAAGTGAGTATCTATCGGTTCTTATTGAAGAGAAATAGTAGCTAACATTGCCTGCGCCAGAACACGATCACGTCTACCCTCGAACTCTTTGGGGGGCCTAGCGGCTACTCGGTCATGACCAAGTCTGTCAGTTTGGCCTACGACACTGCCACCCGGCTGATTCTTGACGCCTAGCCAGTCTTCAACAAGCCTGGCATCTTCGCTCCCTACTCCCCGGAGAGCTACGATCCTATCCAAGTCGGAGTCGAAGCTTAGAAGATCAAGCCGTTTGAGCAAGCTCTCTAGGCATCACGATACGGTCATGGATGTGCAGAAGACTCCGGTAGTACGTATTATTAGACCACGATAGGTAGAGCCTCAGGAGCAAAATGTGGTAGACATATATATATAAAACCAAATAGTACACTGTCCGTTAATACTCAAGACTCCTCGAAGTTATTGCAGGCTGTTATTGTCAAGAGACAAGGTCAAGTGTGTCAAGATACCGAGATACAGCCACCAAAAGAAGTCAATAAAGACTAGGTAGGTAAAGGCCGGCAAACCAAAAAGATTAAAAAGAGTCACGGGCAAAAAACGTGGTTCCGCCCGGGATCGAACCGGGGACCTTCTCGGTGTTAACGAGATGCCATAACCAACTAGACCACGGAACCGAGCTAATTGGGTGGGAGAATGCAAAAAGTAGCGGCTTATACGCAGCTGCAGACGATATGAATTGAGTTGGCCTAAGCACTGGACTTTGGCGTTACCCTGAACTCAAACAGAAAATATTGGCCAAATAAACATCGGATGCAATAAATGCGCTATCAACTAATGCTATCGTCAGATTAATCTTTAGATAATGCGGAAATCTATTCTCGCCATACAAGGAATACTCAAATCGCTATACTAACGTTAGTCCCGTCGTGCCCAATCCCTACAATCCATTAGCCTCTTCTCCATCCACCGCATTATGCACATGATGATTGTTGTTATGGTTCTGCTGCGAAGGGCTATTTCTCGACGCGAGCAGCGACTCAAGTAGAGAGCCAATCTCTGGGTATATCTGTTCAATGTTCGCCAATCCCTCCGGCCCCAGCTGCACCATCACGCTGAACATGTTGGCGAACCGGGCTGCTTCCGTTCCACGCGTCACCGCCGCTTGGAGATCTCTTATGTCGGCTTCGATGCCGCTCGAGTTCGTCTCAGCTATGTCGAGTTCCTCGGCCGCTCGTTTTAGCTCATCGCGTTTAGCATTGATGGCTGATTCTTGGGTTTTTATCTCTTCGCTCTTGGCTGCTCGGCGACTCTCATAGCTTCGTATTGCTTGTGCGATTTCCGGCGGTAAAGACATGTTGTTTTCTTGGAGTGCATGGAGCTGTGGCGCAAGAGCGTCCTCGGCGACGGACTCTTCGACAAGCCGTCGCAGCCTGTCTTGCGACTCAGCTATATCCTCTTGGATCGCTTGCACAGCCAGTTGGGCGGCGCGAAGTTTGCTCATAGCTTCTTGGGATCTGGACCTATGAGGAAATATTTCCTGTTGAGCAATGGCAAGCGAGGAACGTATCGTGCGGACGTGTGCGTCAATTGCTGCGACAAAGACATTGGTCGCAGGTTTTAACGCTTCCTGAAGATTATTCGGTTCGAGGGAACGAGTAGCATTGGCCTATCAATGTATCAGCATAAGGACTCATCGCATATTGGCAAAACAGACGGTTGCATTTGGGCCGAAAGATGTGGCCATTTGGAACGTAGCCATCGGAGAGCTAAACATCATAAGGCTCTGCGCAGCCGACAGGCGCGAACCTTCTGGCGAACTATGACGGACACGCTTCTCAATCGGCGTGGGTATTGTTGTGGCTGGTCGTTTGAGATGCTTGATGTTGCGAGGTACAGGGGGAGATGGAGGAAACTCTGAGGCGACGGTAATAGACGAGGCCATGTGCTCCTCGCTCTCTTCTGAGGAAGTGTCTCGACGCGATCGCGATGGGTCAATTGGTGAGTCTGGAGCGCTATAGTTTGCGGTTCTTCGCCGTCGTCCCGACCGTCGCTCAGCAGTACCAACATCATCACCAGTGTCGTCTTGAGCATCAGGCGATTGAGGCATTGTTCGAACGAATCGCTTCTTTGCAGCGTGGACATCCTGCGCCATCAATTTTCCAGCATAAGAAGGTTTGCGGTCGCGCGCAAGAGACTTCCGAAGCTCTGATTGAAGATCTTGCAGGGTATCGCCTGGATTTCTGGCAACATGGTCTGCGACAAGGGCGAGGTCCTCTAGCAGATTGATGGCCCACATCTTAGGAGGTGCTTCGGGAACGATGTCCCATGGCCAGACACCCATAGCTTTATATATTCGACGAGCTGCGCGAGCTCCGCGTGTTTGTAAGTATGTACCGTGGGGTTCGGGGATGCGAATGGTGTCGATATTATCGAGGGCGCCGTCGACATCGACGATGGGCGACTGCGCGTTTGGCGGCCGTGTCGAAGGCATCGCGCCTGAGGCGAGGCGAGGGAGAGGAAGCGCGCGCGACTACAGCATACAATTAAATGGAACGTAACTGATATCATATACTGTGATGATGCGATAAGATAGTGATGCTCCCAACCGCGGGCAAAAAGCCGGGTCTGGCGCCGTGATTGAACTGGTGATGATCCCCCCAGCCACATCATGGAGCGTCGGGTCCAAGCCTGGTGAGTCGACCCAATCTCATGTAAAATCACGTGATATGACAGCTCTTTTCCCGATCCCCGCAGTCATGAACTCATGATGCCATATTATGGTCAATGCCGAGGCTGTAATGATTTGATTTTACGTGAGAATCTCCAAGATATTATTGAGAAGAGTTTTGGACATGTTACATAACGAGTTTGTCTTGTTTTGGTGATTTTCAATTGATCATCAAACTCGGACTGGCCGTGTTCTTAGCGAGGACTAGCACAGTGTTACAAAAGCAAACATCATCCGATTCTTTGTCGAGGCTTGACATAGACATGAAATCCTAGTATGCAACAATCAAAAATCAATCTGAGAGTCATTTTAATCGCAACGTTTCATTCTATGTAGATATTTCTAAGTCACTTTGATATGTCGCCCAAGTAGAGCTTCATATAGTAAGCATGATTGTTTGTACAACTTGACCGTTCCATCATTTCAAGGACCATGGATACAATCGCCGCATTTGATAGCTTGAAAGTATGCTTCGGAAGCAAAATGGGAATGGTTTCAACATTTAATAGATACATGGGTCAGTCTCATAAGAGGTTGACAGTAGATTCGAGTAATGCCAAAGGATAAATCAGCCCATGATTGATTCTACAGGCATATGTCGACTCAGTAAGTTTCGAAATAGTATGTCTGTGCTTGCTCAAGAACTTGGATTTATACTTATGTTTTTATTCCACGCCATGGGGAATTTGGAAACGGAATCATGCGAAGAATGTATCATTCATGTCATATCTACTCCGAAGCTAAGCATTCAGAGGCCAGCCTCAACTCTGCGCACTATCTAGAGCATACTTCGCGTGACCCTTATTTCACCCTGTTGTAGTAAGCACCAAGAGCCTTGTCAATCACAGCCTTAACCTTGGAAGCATCCAACTTCTCCTCTCGGTTGAAAGTGTACAGTCCGTTGACCTCCTGCTCAATATCCGCCCTGCATATCATTAGTCTCATCTCATCGCAGTAGTTAAATCATACTTACAGCTGAGTATAGACGAAAGCACAGCAATGCCCTCCTAAAACCACGCCATTGACGAGGCGCTCGATTCTCTCTACCAGGTCATCAGCGTTGGTGGCAGTGGTGTAACCCCAATCGAGGCTATCGCCATCTTCTTTCTTGGCTGGTGCAATGTTAACACCTCCGAATTCGGTGTTCATGACCGGAGCGCCGGTCTTATGCTTAGAGCCCTCGTCAACACCAGGAATAGGTGGTAGGAAGACGCCTCGACCAGCCTTCGGGCCAATGATGCCCTCAAGAGTGGAGCAGGTCTTTTCGATCTCAGGGCCATCGCTATAGTCATGGAATGTGGTTAGGTCAGTAAGGACATGCTGCCATCCGCAGTTATCGTTGATACTTCGTGTATCATCAAGACCCCTAGAGCTGTTAGCATAGTCTGAAACTGAAGCCGATGTACTTACTTGGTGAGATAGTAGAGCTGACGAATGTGATTACGCTGATCAACGTTATCCTCAAGGTTAGGATAAGCCCAGCTTTCGTTCACAGGAGTCCACGTCACAACTGATGGACGGTTGATAACCAGCTTGACAGCTTCAGTCCACTCGGCGTTGAATCGATCAACATACTCGGCACTGAACGCATAAGCATTCGCAATCTCACCCCAGACGAGGAAACCAAGCTTGTCAGCCCAGTAGTAGAAGAGGGGATCCTCAACCTTCTGGTGCTTCCTGCAGCCGTTGAGACCCATCTTCTTGGCGAGCTCAATATCCAGCTTGAGGCTCTCGGAGCTAGGAGGAGTCATGAAGGTCTCAGGCCAGTAGCCTTGGTCTAAACAGAGAGCCTGGAAGTAGGGCTTGCCGTTGAGTCGCCAGGTACCGTCTCCCGTTGTCCAGTTGATGTTTCTCATGCCAGTGGTTGTCTTGACTTCGTCTATGACATTCTCGGCGTCATCATACAGGCGAATAGCGAGGTCATAGAGCTGGGGATGCTCAGGAGACCAGAGTGCAACACCATCGCGCCAAGCAAAGTCGTTGTCAAGAGGGGCACTTTCGGTGACAGACTTGGGTAGCTTGGATCTCTGCTCTTCGGACAGACGCATGTTCAGCTCAACACCAACGGAGCTCGTCTCTCGGGGCAGAGCCTTCTTGTCCGATTTGGCAACAGGAATGCCAGCGAAGCTGGATTCAAGCTCGACGGAATAGCCCTTCCCAATTCTTCGTCCCTTTACAACGATGGTGCTTCTCAGTTGGCCAGAGTGGATATCATTGGACTTGATAACAGTGCCATAAGAGCTATCAGCAATACGAGCACTGGGAACAACCTCGAGCCAGACAGACTGCCAGATACCACCAGAGGGAGTGTAGAAGATTGTCTCTGGCTTGGCAGCCCAGTATTGTTTGCCTCGAAGTTGTGTAAGATCATAAGCTGAATCATAGACGCGCAAAGTGACTCGGTGAGTTGTAGCATCCTTGGCGGCATCCACGGCATCAGTGATGTCAATTTCGAAGGGAACGTGTCCACCCCGATGACCACCGACATACTCTCCATTGACCCAAACAGTAGCCTCGTAATCAACAGCACCAAATCTCAAGACCAGCTTGTGACCCTTGTCCTTCTCTTGCGCTGATCGCAAGTCTGAGATGGCCCGCTCATACCACATAACCTCATGAACTCCACGGTCATTGATACCAGAAGCAGGAGATTGGAATACATAGGGGACGTTGATTTTGGTTTTTGAGTTGGTAGTCTGCGTAGATGAAGCGAAGACGTTGTTCTGAATGAGAGAATGGGCATCACCCATAATCTTCTGTACCACGCTGTCGTTCTGACCAGTTTCTTTGCGGTTGGCAGAGGTGTCGACATTGACCTTCTCAGGGAGGCCTTTACGCTGCCAATTCTCGTTGAGGCCGGAATCGCCGTCATCGAAGACGAAATCCCATTGTCCATTGAGGGACTCCCAACGAAGTGGGCTTCGCTCGAAATCGGGACGGGGGTACGTCATTTTAGCTGCGATAAGGCTAATAAGACGCGTTTTTGCAGTATAAAGTGCCCAACAAAAGGTTCAATTGCAACAGGAAAAAACAAGTGCAAGAGATTGACTATCAAGATGAATGAAAATGACAGCTTTGGTGTTTTCACCGCGCGACGATCACTTGTTAAAGGGATTCTGCTGATGAGGGGCACTCACCTCTCGTAATCAGCAGTGGGTCTCTGTTCACCAAGTCAGAAGCCTCAGATGCGCATGTGAAGCTTTGTGATTGAGTGAGAAAAGTTGGAGATCATCTCCACATCAAATCCAATCTCTTGCGTGGATTCTTTTAAAGTGGTTCAGCTCTTCTTTGCCATTCTTTTTTTTTTTTTTGGAAATTTAAGGGTCCAGCTGCTCAATTGGAGTGGTAGGACGTTCCCTCATCATGTACGAAAGATAGTGGACTGATGAGTGAGGTGAGTGAGTGAATTCTGATAGACTGTTTAACCTAATAATATTAAAATTACCCTATGAAAAGAGATGCAGGCCGCTTCCTGCTGATGTCTATTAAAGGACTGTGGTATCACTATACGCTGAACTGCATTTTAAAACACTCTCCATCTTATCTGTTCTGTTCTCTCCTCTTCAACCCTTGAGAATACTAGTTCCCTCCTTGACAGTTGAAGAACCACCCGAAGAAACACTAACTCTTCGAATCGTCTTCCAGGCATTGAGACTCTTCTCGGTAAAGCCACCGGTCGACTCAATGAGGGAGTTGCGGCCGAAATTCAAAGTGCCGATACTAGGAGAGGGACTGGGGTTGGTGGCCTCGATCTTTGTCTGGACACCCATTTGCTGCCCATCAAAGATGCCCTTCTTGGTTGAGCCGCTGCCACTGCTGCCGAGGCGCTTTTCACCGGGTGCTGCGGTCTGACGGCGGCGCCAGAGCCAGAACATAATGGCACCAACGATAAGGAGAACAACGATGATCGCAACGCCGATTCCAATGCCGGCCTTTGCACCTGTTGAAAGCCCTCCCTTTGAGCCTTCTTTGTCGCCATCAGAACTTCCGCTTCCACTGCCCGAGCCACTGTCGCTTCCACTGCTGCCACTACCACTGCCGCTACCGCCATCACCTCCATCATCATTGGGGGATGTCATATAATCCTTGGGGTTGCCCTCGGTATCCTCAATGCCTCCAGTACTGGGCTTCCTCTCCTTCTTGTCGTGATCGCCAACACAAGTATATTTTCCTTCAACAATGCTCTTGATATTAGCATCAAACCAACTGCAGTCCATAGACTCATCACCGACGACCTTGAAATCTCCCGTAACCTTCTTGAGGTTGAAGAACTCCACGTTTGTGAACGATCCTTTGATCGCAATTGTGCCAGCAGACTTGAGGGCGTTGGCTGTAATATTGGTGAGTTTGTCGTTGCTGCTGATGTCTAGTTCATCCACGTATGTAACTCTCGGCAAAGCAAACGTCGTCAGAGAAGGGTTGTCCTCCACAGTAATACCACCATTCATCTCCTTGATCAAAGGAATAGTAAGATCCTCAAACGAGTTAGACTCAAAGGTCAGTGAACCATTGACCGTGCGTAGGGACGAAAACTCAATCTTGCCAAGTCCGCTGAAGTCTGAGGTCGCAGTAGTAGTGCTGTTTCCAATGGATGACAGCCAAGGGAGCAGCACGGTAGCATCATTTCCGTTGGCGGTGATAGACATGGTCGCAGCTGACTCCAGGGCAGCGAGGTAAATAGTCTGCAGCGCACCATTCTGGTTGAACTGCATATTTCCCTTGACTCCCTTCAGCTTTGCAAATGAGACCTTCTCAAGAGCATTGTTGCCCTTGACGATGAGGCCCTTGTTGGCGTAGGTAAGAGCTGGGACATCGAGCTCCTTCATATCGCTGTTAGAGTCGATTGAGAAGTCTCCATTGACGGTATACACTCCATTCAACTGCAACTCCTCCACATCGGTATCGTAGACTCTCGCCATGCCTCCCACTGTGATATCAGCCTTGTGCTCAAGTGAGAGCTTGGCAAAAGATTCCGTGATAACATAATCCTTGCCAACTTCCTCCAACGCGTCGAATATCAAGTCGAACTCCTCAATCGTGTGGTCCTTCCCAGTTCCTGTGTTCCATATCGTAAGGGCTCCTTCAATTGTCTTCAGACTCGACGCCGTGACAACCGTCTTCTTGGAGTCGTGGTGGGGATAAATGACAAGGTCGCCGGTAAGTGAACTAATATCGCCGAGATCTACCGTAGCCTTGTCGGATGGCCAGGAAGAGGGATCCTTATCGAAGAGGAGCGACAAAGAGCCATCAACATCTTTGCAGGATTGAACTCCATCTTGGTCGTCGGGTGCAGCGATAATTGTGTAATTGCCAGAAATGTCGCATTCTAGCGCGTTCAATCGCGTGTTAGTGGCTGTTCATCTCAGGGGCTGCTGTTTGAACGTCTGCTTACCAGCTGCTGCGAAATGGCCTGAAAGGAGGAATGTCAGCGCCAAAAAGGCGATGCGACTTGTCGGAGCCATCTTGGACTCTTTGCCCTCCATCTACGACTTCATTCAGAAACGTGACCAAGACCAGCAAAAGAACAGCTGAGATCCAGCTGAAGAAGCTAGGGGTGGCCCTTCATTTTATTCATCTCGCCTAGAGGAGCTGTTGGCTTCCCTGCCCCTGGTCGTTTAGTTAAATTACCACCGACGTCCGCCAAGAGAAATTGATTTTGGGGCTAGCTCACGCCACGAGGACACTAAAAGGGGCACATTTCCGGTGGAAACATCACCGGACTCTTTCCACGAGCGTTTGTTTGGGTATGATCCCGTTGTTCGAGCCCTTTAGTTCTTGGGTTATTTCACGGGTGGCTTTTGACGATGCGCGGGAACTGTTATCTTGGCAGGTGATGAGCCAAGTTTCACGAAACAATACGAGCTCTTTGCTTGTTCTGACGAGTGGAGAGCTGTATTAAGCATAGCATAAGGTTATATCGGTCAGCCCGTGTTTATGCAAATCGTGAATCCTGGTCGATAATCATGAATATTATCAATGCATCCATGCACAAACAACAAACAATCCATATTTAGACGATTAGCTTTTATCCGTGCAAGCGATCAGAGGTGTTTGACATCCGATTCAGGGTCCAATTGCACCGCTTGCGTTGCATCAACGATGTATCATGAAGAATCGCGGGATTTGCCGTGTTTGTGCTTCAGGATAAATATCCCAGCCAAGTCTCAGTGGCGGTTAACCGAGATCAATTTTCGCTAGATTGAGAGACGTATTGAACTCAAAATGACCTTATCAGCCTCGTCAATGTGCACGATAAGCCAGTGGCGCTGAAAGAATTGTTGGGCGCGAAGCTGTTTGATTGTGATGAGACAATTTATTTTCTACAATATCAAGCCGAGCCGTGTGACGAGGCCAAAGCACGTCACGAATAAGAAGCGCTCGGACAATATCACAGGCGACAGGAAAGTCGATGATTTAATCGAATAATTTTTCGTATTTTGTAATCTCGCTGTCACATTATCACATCTCTAATGAGCGCATTTCGAATAGATTAAAAGCCTAATGAAGAGCCACCAATTCCAGCGCCGCCGTATATACCTGCGGCTTTATTTGGCATGGTCGACGCAATTCGTTTGACTAGAGTCATTGGTCAGTAAAGATCCTCAAAATGGGTGACAATATTGTGGCTCACATTTATCCCAACTCATTGGCTCTTTCAAATCCTTCTGGGCATCCTTCCAGACATGTGCACACCAAGAAGTGACCAACAGATCATACAGCTTCTCTTCAATCCTAGCCTTGATGGCAAGCCTTGGAAGCTCTTGTATGATACCATTCTCATCACGTTGGAGTTTCGTCTCAATGGCAACCACCTCTCCATTCTCATCCTTCCATATGGTGGTGTTGTTCTTCCCTTGATTCAGCCGATCTTTCAGAGGAGACTCTGCTTTAAGTACATAGTCTGGGGCCATCTTCACTTGGCCACCTTCAAAAATCGTGTGGCAGCCATTGAGACAGCGGTGCATGATCATGTTGGGATAAGTACGCTTCCGACTCGTCTGTCCCAGGATGGTGATTTGTTTGTATGATTCTATCGAGATGCCGTGCCTGAAGTCGTAGATATGATCGACAGTGTGTTTTAGCTTCTGTTCAGCGTCGCCATTCGTCGTGCGGTATCGTAGTTTCTCAATGGCATAGATTTTCCGAGTGGCGTCATATGGTGCATTGCTCAGTTGATAGAGTATGCGATTGGGTGCGTATAAGGAATGGATCTTTGTGCCATCAAGAACAAGAGTAGGAAAGTCCTCCGTGGCTTGTGATTGATCTTTTTGTTGAGACTCAGATTGAGATAGAGTGATATCGTATGAAGGAGGAAGCTCTGTTGGCGTTGATGCGGAAGCGTCTACTGTTTGACCAGCTTTGCCAAGGTCTTTCGTGTCTGTCATCTTGTATATCGCTTAAGGTAGATGAGAATCAATATCTGAGGCACTTGAAAGATTCTAGAAATAATCAGTCAAGCTGCAAGTAGAAATGTCGTTATTTAAATTTCAATCAATTTTTCGTGGATTGTAAGGCTGAATCGCAACTTTGGGAATATAGCGTCAGTCGCCATTTATTAGCAAGGCGCAGTATTCACATGACGTTTCCATAACAGGTTCCTTGTAGCGCTGTGCTGTATGATTGGGAGTTGCTGGCTTGGCGAATCCTTCGATTGTCAAGCAAGGCGCTGAAAAGTGGCTCCAGGGTACGTGATGGGTTCATGATGGCTGTGAAGATTACTTGCCAGTGACTTACATCAACTCACCAACATAACGGGAACCGAGAAGTCTCCCGTATTTGTTTCTTAATACGATTGTGGTTATCATATTCAGATACAAAGATATAGGGGAATCAGCCTGGATCGAGAATCAAAATGAAAAAAAAAACGTTTAGCAAAAGGGAACATGAATGCTCCTAAGAGGTAAGTAAGTCATGAAATGACACAAAAACCAGGGGTTTCATAGCTAATATAATAATAGGCAGAGTACCTAAGGCTTTGAAACTTACACAAGACTAATTTATAAATGCAACGTATTTGATACCAGTTTTTGAAGTGGTATAACATGTGTCAAGCTATTCTGACGACCATCATGATTGAACGAAAATCAATGCTCCTTGAAGCTTGGATAGACTGTAAACAAGAAAATAAATACCTTCAATGCACATTGTATGATGATCAAAACATAATAGACCGCCGCTTTGAAACCCATACCATCGTGTATGATGGCAACGTCTACGCCACCAAATCACCAATACTTCTTGTCATGCAGGGCGTTTGGCCGAGACATTTGATAGGCTCCTGTGTCTCAATCGAGCTTCTAGTATTGGCAAGTCCCTAATACGACGGATTAACCATAATTAGTTATCATAAATTGCGTGACTCACTATCTGTCTGGAGCACTCAACCAGAGGGCGTAGTCATAGGCTGACTCACATTCGGAGTTAAGCCCCGAACTCTGTGTTCTCTCGGATCCGAGCCCCGAGCTTCTACTATTAAGCTCAAGAGTTCCAAACACTCGAAAGTGAACCCAAGTCCTATACTCGACGTCTAAAATCATGAGTGAACAACCAGTTGGTCCAATTACCCCCTCGGGTAGCGCGTCTGCACCCTCTCGTGGGTCCCTTGACGGACGCTACACTTCCCTTATCCCATTGGAACCCTCTCACGCGGATCCAAGCTACAAGCATCTCGGCGGCGAGGAAAACGGTCATCTTTGGACATATATGTTTGGAGGACCATACATTGATCAGCAACAATGGAGAGAGGCTGTTGAAGGATTCAGCAAGTCCGAGGATCCATTATTCTATACTGTTCTCTCTGGGCCACGCGATGACCCCAAGTCTGAACCTGTTGGGCAAGTGTCTTATCTCAACATCGTTCCAAGCCATAGAAGGATTGAAATTGGGAGCATCATCTTTGGGTCTCAGTTGAAACAGACACGTGCTGCTACTGAAGCCTTTTATCTGATTATCAAGCACGCCTTTGAGGATCTTGGTTATCTACGAGTCGAGTGGAAAGCCAATCATCTCAACAAGCCTAGTCTCGCAGCTGCTGAGCGACTGGGCTTTGTTTTTGAGGGTATCTTCAGGTATTCATCATAGATCCCATCTGGAGAACCCCTGCTAACGTGTTGGTATAGAAAGCATATGATTCTCAAAGGAAGGCGTCGAGATACTGCTTGGCTCAGCATTACTGACGAGGAGTGGCCTCTTGTTAAGAAGGCGTTTGAGGCTTGGCTCAGCGAAAATAACTTTGATACAAACGGAAAGCAGATCAAGTCTTTGAAGGATATTAGACAAGGCTTGACAAAGGACTAAACGAAGTCGGCACTTGCTTGACCAATGAAGCCGTGCTCAAATTACTGATTAGGAACAACGTGGAATGTAATGACGGCAGAACTATAAATCTGATCTAGATATTGCCTTTTGCCGGAATCGAGACTTTGTGTATCCTTAAGGCTGATTTACATCATAGAATGTCGGCGTGCGGATTCTAATGGCCGAGGCTTCATCGTAGGCCATTATATTGTCCTCTTTTCTGTCTATTAGTTCTCATACATTACTTTCGCTATTCATTATCGAAGTCGGTTGAACTTAGCCACGCCTTCATTGAACTCACGACTCTGCCTATAGTCCTCGACACATCAATACCGGTTTGTGAAGATCAACTTGGAGACTGGCGAATAAATACCATGGAGAGATCTATCTCACCGAGTGGCGAGAAGTTGATGGTTTCAAATCAATCAATCAAATACCATGGAGAGTGGCGGAAGCATCCACGTTACCCCGGCGCCTAGACCAAGATGAGCTTGCCGGTCGCTCTGTTCAGCGTAGCTCGAGCGCTGGATGAATTTGCCGTGCCGCGAACCTTAAAGCGGAATAATTCCAAATACCAGGATCCTCGTGATTACTATTCACTAGTTTCACTTTGATTGCCACGTAAGTCTGAGCTTTGACACTGTTGATAGTGACATACGTGCTCGGACATCAGCGACATCACCTGTTCGTACGATTGAAACTTTTTCGTGGGATGCGCTTATTGAGTCCTATCAAGGGAATCTTTACCCGCAATTGAGAGTCTGGACCCTTTTTGCGACGTTGGGCGAATAACATGCGAGTCTATTTCAGCCTTGCCGGAAAGGCGTTTGGCATAACAACCTATCATCATGTCACAGCCCCGCAAAGACGAGAAAGCCATTCAATTTAGTCTGGAATGCATTGCTTCAACTGTGAGAAATGTGGCTTTGTAACTTCGTGTAGTCCGAGGCTGGCTGCTTCTCAGGTGCCACAACAGATTTGGGGTCTCAGATGTAGGTAACGATGGCGTTCTTGGTGATTGAAACTCGGACCGATATTCAATTCTCAGGGGTGGTTTTTACTACGACGGTCTGCAACTCCTGAAATCCTGTTCGAAGAGATCAGTTATCACTAAAATATCATCATAAAATCAACTGCCGAGGCTCTGGACAAAAACAAAGGAACAGCAGGTGATCTAAGACAAACGGGCGGCATTATCCGTTTAGACTAGACCACAACCAGACAAGAGCCATTCCGTATTCAATTACAGCAATTCCGGAATAACGCGACAAAGTTTTTCCTCTGCCCATCCTTGGATTCTTCGCGTCGCTCCCTGTCGATCTCCACACGTCAACTCCACACTAACATGGAGGACAACAGCTCGCATACAGTTCAGTATCGCTCTGCCTGCGCTGAATGTCATCGCAGGAAGCAAAAGGTACGTCACAGCCCTTCAGAGATGACCTGCAGACCCTCTGGGGAACCTATCGATCGCCCCGCGGGGCATATGAAGTCACTGTACTCACTGCCAGCAGTGCAATCGAGAATGGCCTTGCAACCATTGCCAGAAGCGCAAGGTCGCAGATAAATGCCGCTTCATTCAGCCGACGACTGCGAGCTCACCGTCTGACGGGCTCACACCAAATAGCGATAAGAAGCGCTCGCGTAGTCGTGAGGATGACGTTGAACCCGACGACTCCGAGCCTGGTGAGGATGACGACGACGTTGGGCTGGGAGCGATGGGCTATGCCGCTGGCCCTCTCTTTGAGTCACTGACTATTGATGCAAAGGTAAGAAAATTCTCTCCATACTGATTAAAAATGCCCCATCAGTCGAATTATGTACTAAAATCCATCCCAGAAGGACAAGAAGCCTCTGGGCGAACTGACTTGGGTCCATCCCAATACCTGTTCCCAGCTCAAGCATGCACTCGATGTCTTGCCTGGTCGTCCTCAGATGGGTAAGTACTGTCTCATATTAACCATATTCTGAAGGAATTATCATCTGACATCCGGCCAGATGCTCTTGTTCAGAGCTTTTTCAACAACATGAACTATCACTACTACATCATCTATCCACCAACTTTCCTCCAGGAATATCAACAGTGGTGGGAGCGAAGGAATCGTAATCAGTCGCTCTCACTACAATGGACTATCTTGCTCGTCATGGTCTGCGCGTGTGCCACGCAGCACCTAGATGTTGAGATAAAGCCCATTGTCGAAGTTGAGCTCTCCGAGCCTGCAGAGAAGCTCACGGTAGAATACCACAAAGCCGCTACGGAACTCGGAAGGGTGATTCCGGTGGGCCACTGTCATCTGCTGAATATTCAGTGGATGCTTCACTCAATCTACTGGTACAAGTCGGAAGCGAAGTTCGTTGAGGCGTGGCATGTTATTGGTGCTGCTGTTCGAGAGGCACATGAATTAGGTGAGTACGTTCGACCTCCTGCGACATCAGTGATCTAACTCTTGCATTAGGTCTTCATCGGACTGCCATCGCCGAAGGGTTATCAGAATTTGAACGCGAGATGCGTCGGAGAGTATGGTGTATCTTGGATTGCTGGGATTGGTAAGTGAAACCACCAGAGTCTAGGTGCATGGGATGCTGACTTTTTTCAGGCAATTCGCTTCTGGTTTAGGTCGCCCGACGATCATTGACCACAGTGATATCAACGTAGAGCCACCGAGTCTCACCCTCGAGGACTTTTCTCCTTCACCACTTCTTCATATGAAACTTCAGTCAGAGCTGGTCACGCAACTCGCGCAGCGATGGGGTGCTCCCAAGAACATCACCTCAGCAAGCGATATTCAAGAGTACAAGTCCATGCTTGAAGACTGGATCCGACGTTTCCCGGCAGTTTATGATGTCGACAACCCTGACACGTCGAAGGATTACAAGTTTCCATGGATTGTCTACCACCGGTTCTATATCCATACGATGGCATATCTCATGATTCTCAACCCTATGCGAGCATTCATGGCGCAAGTTTACACGAAAAACTCACCTGCGGATCTACTAGCAGTCCGAGAAGATGCAGTTTTCTATTCCCTCAAGAATTTAGACACAACTACTCGGTGGGCTGACCATGCTTCCCACCGAGACGCAAGATTCCACTTTATCATCTTCTCACTTTTCGATACAGCCGCTGTTCTCTCCACTGCCATTATCAAAGACCAGGACGACACAATCCCCAGAAAGGATGAGATTGTCGATTCAGTGGATACTGCAATCAGATTATTGAAGCGTCTCAAGGCTCTATCGAAGACAGCAAAGACATCTCATGACATTCTTGTCAAGATGGTTCAGAAGATGCCCAGACGATCGCCACCGCCACGTGAGACTGTGAATCGCAAGAAACAACGAGTCGCTCCAGTTTCTCCAGCCGCTCCAGCCACAAATACCAGTCATGATGTCGCTATCAAGCCTGAGGATGGATATCATCCGGAACAGGTGTCACAGGAAAGCTCGCCGAGCTATTACGCTAGTTCAGAAGGCGCGCCTTCAGGATCGACGCCGCAGAGCACTCACTCTTCTTATGACAATCATGAGAACACTGGTTATGTCATGAACAACCAAGTTCCCGCCGAAGGTTATGTGAAACCTCAGGTCGCTTACAACATGGGTGTCGCACCCGGCCACATACCACCTCAGCAAGTCCCATCACCAAGCGCTGGTATCGATGGCATTGTCCAAGGGGGTCTTTATGGCATGCCACATGCGGATCATACCGGAGGTGGCATGGTTCCTCCAACATACGTTGATTATCATCCCCAGGATCTCAATATCGATTACGGTCTCGGCAACATCACCGATGTCGACCTCGGGGACTTCTCGCAGCTCTGGGACTGGAGGAGCCTTAACTTGGATTTTATCCAAAGCTCAACATAGCGCCTTTTCTTCTTTTCACTTCACATAGTTGGTGTACATAGAGACGACTTTACGTTCATTGATGAGGTAATCTGACCGAGTCTTGATTTTTCCGCCGTTGTAACCTGTTGGATTCGGTCTTTAATGGGTTGGTTAAAAATGCTATGCTTATATTCTTTGGATGGTTCAGCTTTATATCTCTGGTCTTTTACTTAGCACGGGATCTTGGATACTCGGCGTCATTCTTTGAGGGATTAAGCCGAGGGGCAGCCAAGACTGAGATGATATTGTAGTGTAGCTAATACACTCGAGGTTTGGAGGCAAATCAACTATACACTATAATATTCTTCTGCCGACATCTTATCTGGCCATGAAGCGGATCACGTGTAGACAAATATTAGATCAAGCTTCGCGTAACCCTAAAAGCCTAGCTAATCCAGAGATTAAAGGCATGAAAACAAAAGAAGAAAGAATAATGAAATAACGAAGTGGCCATTAAGAATTGAGGGGTCTCAGAACTGACCAATACGTAAATCTTCCCCGCCACTGAACGTGCTGACTTCCATAAATGTTCTATCTGGGATAGGACCGTAGTACTGCATAAACTGACCCGAATCACGATTTTGGGCACCGATAGTAGCATAACTTCCCCCGAGGTGGATAGTATAGTATAAGTAGGTAATTGGGGTTAGCTGATCCTCTGAGACTACCATTTGGAAGTGATTTGGCTCAGTCCCATCTGGTGTGGTGAAAACACACCAATCTATGGTCAACACCCCTGGCTGGTTGGGAACATCCTCAATCTGATATGTAACCTCAGCCCCTGAACCTTCGGGGACTATCATGTCAGTCCAATAAGGGAAAATAGCCAGTGACTCAACATTTTCATCTGGTAAGGCCATATTGGAGACCGA
Source organism: Fusarium mangiferae (assembly GCF_900044065.1). Classification (NCBI taxonomy): domain Eukaryota; kingdom Fungi; phylum Ascomycota; class Sordariomycetes; order Hypocreales; family Nectriaceae; genus Fusarium; species Fusarium mangiferae. Next base: position 453,366 of record NW_024573932.1, read on the forward strand.
ATCGGCCCCAAACGAATCTCTGAGTGTAACAAGTCCGTTGGGGCTGATATAGAGCATATCACTAGTTTCACCGTAGAGTGTTATCAGAAAAGGAAGCACGAGCCATTCGACACCATTGTCAGATGGCCTTTGGCCATCGAATAGTGTCAGTGGTTCAGACAGGCCCACTGGACACGCACGTGTGCCCGTCGCTTCAGAGCTTGTAGTGGTTGAAGTTGTGGTATCGGTAGTTGTCGTGAAGGTTGGGCTCGAGTCAAAAGATGAACTGGCATCCAATGGAAGATCTGATAGTGTGCTAGTATCAGTCTCGAAACTGTATGATGGGCCAGACGTGGTAGAAGAGTGAACAATAGAGCTTGCCGTGGAGACAGTCCCAGAGCTAGTGCCAATTGTATTTTGAGCATTCATAGTAGTTGACGTGGCAGTTGTAGTGGGATCAAAGATAGAAGGTAGTTCTTCCGACGTTCCCAAGACATCCGTGGATAGTGCATCTGTGAGTAGGGTCTCCGCATTTGAGGTCCAAGAGCTCAGCCGAGATGTAAGTGGGATATCGGTGACAGGGGTTAAAATGTCTAACATAGAAGATATTTGAGTGATAGCGGGGCGTGTTGGGTATTCAATAGATGAGGAGCTGTTGTAAAATCGGAAAGAGCTCGTATACACAGGCTTGACCTGAGAAGTGAAGGTTGGGACATCTATAGCGGAAGAACCCCTCTGGATATCTTTTGTGGTCGGAGAAGCTATTGAGTTCAAGGGAGATGTCGTTCCGGGCAGTGCTGATGTAGACTCTGCCAGCAGGGGCATACTGGTAGGTCGAGAAGAAGGATTCGAGGATAGATCACCGTCTCGGCATTCGTTAACTAGAAGAAAACGAGTCAGCCTAGCATCAGTGACACGAAAGGATGCCAATACCTCCAGTAATAGAAAATCATATAGATTGGCAACTTGGAGGTGATGCGGTGAAAGTGATATTGACTTGGCCGCTCTCAGCGTCCTGACAGAAGCCTGCCTCGCCGTTTGGTAGGACTGAGCTGAAAAATCGGAGGAATCCAGCCTCATCAGCAAAGGTTTCAGTAACAGCATCTGGAGGTAACGCTCCTGGATAGCCACGTAGCTCCTTGAAATCCTCGCCGTTGTAGTATATGGGCAAGGTGCCGTCCAACAAACGACCTTGCACAAATTTGAAGATAGAGGCAGCAGCACAGATCTCTGACTGGCTACCAACGAAACCGCCAACTGCCCTAACTTGGAGATCCCGTTTAGTGTCTTGCGACTCTGGAACGACGCGGAATATCACTGATCGACCACTGGGATGGGGGACTGAAGTTCCAGTAGTTGAACTTGGGGCCGAAGTGGTAATAGCTAGATCATCATGAACAAGAAAGGTTGAGGGGATAGCTAGATCTGTTGGAAATGCCAAAGTTGCTCCAGAGGCCCCTGAGAAAACAGCTTCGTCAGCAGATGAAGCTGTAGGGCGAGTGTGACCATCTGATCTTGGGACCAGATAAGTTGATAGGTAGGTTATGCACCAAGATTCAGGCCGCCTTTGGTCATCTTGAAGAGCAATGGATGCACCAAAAAGGGTTGCAAGGAAAAATAGGAACAAGCGAACAGGAGACATCATCAAGAATCAATGAAAACTCTGGGAAGACGGAAACCAGGGACTGAGCCAATACTGTGAATTTCTACGACTCTTAACTGCTCTACACTCAAATGTTCAGCTCAGCCCTGCATACACTCAGCCCATGAAGCATAAGACATCTGTTGGTTGCTGTGAATATCTCAAGACAATAAAAGATTTGGTGGCGAGCAACAACTGGACAATGTCTCAATCTAGTTAGTGAGGCGTTGGTCTAGAATATGAGTTTTGACATTAGATGTCATCGCGCCCACGTTTAGACAAGACATGAACCATCGTACTAAACTAAAGTTAGCTAGTCACCAAGACTCCCTTGAGTTGATCCCTTGCATACCAGAGAGTAGACAACACAGAATTTTGATACCAACACAATCACTGGATTCCACGAAACAAAACGCCGTAACGAAATTTGGCCTTTCAGTCAGCCACTGTCAAGCTATCCATGGGAACCGAAATTTAAAAGTAAGCGAGCACCAACAATGACCGCTAAGAGCAAATAGAGCATGGCGTCACGCGCTACACGGGTCACTATCATATTCTGGCATGAAACTATTCATGTCGCCGGTAAGCCACAGTCTTTAGGTAATTACATGGACGTTGAGGTATGGACGTAACATTTCCTCATTACTAGCATGAGGCTTTAATAAGCGCCAAGTCCCCTTTATGCCGTTCAAAACACTCTTTCTCTGCTTCTTTGCTCAGGCTGTGTGATTTCCAGCTGCAGTCATTCGTTTGGTGCATTTTTGCTCTTCGCCCTCGTTAATCATGTATTCCAAGTCACTCGTTATCCCAGCGCTCTTCGCCGCTTTGGGGGTTGCTCAAGAGAATGTCCAGTATGAAACCCGCACAGCAACGATAACTCAATGCTTCACCCGCGATGGCCTTCGTCCTCCGGCTACAGTCACCGTGCCCGGCCCGACATGCGTGGTTCACAAGCCAGCTGTGACAGGAGAAGTCATCATCGTTGAAGTCCAAGCTCCCGACTGTCACTGCGGCTGCCCAACTTGTGTCCATACTCTTGAATACACTACCAAGTACCCTGCTTTCTGCTCTACTGGTCTGTTTGAACAGGAGTATGTCATCACGGAGACATATAGTGGCATGGAGGCAAAGCCTACCAAGAATGAGCACGATCTTCCATATGGATTCACGTGTGAGGTTCAGACGTGTACTACTTGTGGCCCCGAGCCTATTTCCGCGACCATCACGTACCCTGTTTCGGGTCATTACATGAATGAGGTTGCACCAACTGAAATGCCAATGGCAAAACCCGGCAAGGAACAGCCCAAGGAGCAGTCCGAGGAGCAAGGAAACACTGCACCCAAGGTCACTGGAGACGACAATGGATTCCGATCAAGCGTCAAGCCTACCCCAGTCCCTAATTCACCAGAGAGTGCATCTCCTGGTAAGTCCACCATGATTGATCTCGTGAAAGGTATCAAAACTAACGCCCGGACAGGAGAGTCCACCGACCACCCTGTTATTGTATCTGGCGCCATGAGTCAACACTTGGGACTGGCTGGTGCTGGTATTGCATTCTTTGCTCTTATTCAATTCTTGTTCCTCTGATCCTTCTCTTGAAAATTCAGTGATGAATTCTAGTCTGATGACATTTACTCTTACATTTTTCGAAGTCATGGGCCAAGATATCTTTGGTCGATAGAATAATTTCACTATTTTGGGTCTGCAAACTCAATTACATTTCTCATCGATATCGGAGTCTGAGTGACGCAAAGTGCACTTGGCCTACTAAACAGAGTAAAGATTGTCAAGGCCCAGATTATAGGCATCGATGTAATGTTAGGTAATGCTACAGGCGGTAACCGCGGCTATACCGGGCAAGATGCTCCATTCGACAGTGGGACATCTCCATAATAAAAAGATTCTATCACAGAGAAAAGTTATGTACCGACTCATGCTCGAATCAAGATGGCCAAGGAACTATGCAAGTGTCGGCGCATGCAATGTAATGTTTGGTGAGATCAATTAATCCTTGCAATACAGAACCGTTATGTCGTATCGCCTTGACCTGTCACAGGCTCAAACAGACCAATGAGATGGACTTTTCTCGGGGAGTTGAGCCTCAGCTCTCACCAATCCCTGTCCGCGGCCCTGGATCGAGGCCAAGGAGCAAAAGTTCCGGTGAGTTGCATCTTGATAGACAATGAACCAAGACCATAAACATCGATGTGATATCATCATTCTACCGTCGATTCTGAACGTCCAGCTTAAATTAATCGCTGTTCCAAGCAACTGTCGACCTCTGTTCCCCTTTTTCAGTGGTCGCACGTGATAACGCATAGTGAAATTCCCAGTGGCCCAGGTGACCTCTCGTCCCCACCCAAAAACTCACCGCCCGGCCGAGTCCCGACTGGGCGAGCTAGCACTAAGGTTTGGTTTAGAATTGGTTCCCATCGTTTTTGATCCAGGTCAGGTCTTGTCAAGACTGTACCAACACACGACTTGGTTGTTGGAGCATTTGCTTCGGCTTCAGCCTCAGCCTCCTACCGAAAGTCACTAGGGGGCTTTTTTTCTCTTCTCCCTTTCTTCCCCTCCCCTTCTAGAACAATGTCCGACGAAGACGTCGATGTCCTCGGCCCAGACGGCCAGCCCCCAGCTCGAGTCGACCGCGATCGAAGAGCTCCGCGCTTCAGCTGGACTCCGGCATACGAAGCGACCTTCTTCCGAAGTCTCTGCGAGAGCGTCCAGCTTGGTCTCCGCGAAAATTCCTCCTTCAAAGCAGAGGCCTGGGAGCGCGCTGCTCTGGCTCTGCAGGAGAGCCATGGCGCCTATCCGGCTAAGAGCCACCTGATCAACAAGAGTGACAACGCGAGAAAACGGTTTCGGTTATGGAGAGGCCTTCGTGAGGACCCCGAGTTTGTTTATAATCCGGTCAAGAGAACGGTCACTGCTACGGAGGAGGCGTGGACTGCCCATATCGAGGTAAACATTCCTTGCACCATGACGATGCAATGAACGGGAATTGCCATCACGCGAACGACGAGGCCCGGCTGCTATAGCCTCGCGCATACAAAACGACTTTGTCAAGCACATGCTGACTCGCAAATAGAGGGAACCGCTTTCCAGGGCGTTGCGCGGCCGACCCTTTGATCACGAAGACTTTATGGAAGTTCTTTATCCAGACGTCATCGGCTCAGGTGGCGCTCCCAAACGTATAATGAAACCACGGAGACGAACAGACGGCCCCATGGCCGATGACCCTGATATGCCGGGCACCGGTATACTCAATTTGACAAGCGATCCTCCTCCTCCTCGACCTCCTGGCCTCGAGAGCCCGACTTCGCGACCCATGTTGACTCAAACTCCCACTACATCTTCCACTGGGTCGGCGACCCAACCGCGACCGACGTCTACTACAATTCCTCCACGCGGACCACCGACTGTAGCAAATGCCAATGCTCTGACCCCACCGGACGAGACGATCACACAAAGCCGCAAGCGACAGCTGCCCACTACAAGCACCTCGAACCCGTTCGAATCCACACCACCTGCTACTACTATGCCTATGGGTCAGCCGGCCCCCGAGTCTCCCGGCAAGCGTCGCCGTACTTCGTCCAATGATGGCTCTCGTGCTCTTTCAGCGTCTGTTCTCAACTCTTCCATGCTGCCTTTGGCTGTGCGTGATGGCCCGAGTGCTGCGTCTCCTTCCCAGGCGGATAGCCAGAACACCAACGGGCCCGTTATGGAGGAGATTGTCGAGGCTGTACGATCTCGAAATACTCTACGCTGGCAAGAGGAAGCGCTGGACATATTCTTCCGTGACTTTGCAGACGAGGATCTTGATCTGCAGGTTAAGATCTCTGAGGGCGTGCTCATCAATGAGTGCAAAGCTATGGTGTTTTGCAAGATGCCCAGCCGCGTACGACAGCACTGGGTAAAGCGTTTTAAGGAAACTCCCCTCCGGCAGTAATATGTCGAGCCTTGCGACTTGTCTCTCAGGCATCTATAGACCGATGCCTGTGACAAGCATCAAGGATGGGGGCGGTGGACCATGAACCTCGAGGCATCAGCACCAAACACAACAATCTAAGGAAACAAAAGACACATATCCACAGCAATCAGGGCAGGGGTGATAACAAAAGAAATCCAAGAGAGTATGGTCTGGCGCTTATTGGGTCGTGTTGAAGATACCAAGGGTTACGGATATGATAGCACGGCGTTCTATTTTGGCGAAAACATCTATCTGTTTTCTTGCTTTTTGTTTCTGTTTTTTTTTCATATTTGAGGCGTTGCATTTAGCGGGACATTTGCCTACGAACGGGTGATAGTTATGTGAAAGGACGGGATTGTCAGGGGTTATGGAGCTGATGGTGGGTTGATGAAGCGTGCTTTGCCATGTCTTTTTTTGTTGATACCTAATATATATAATTCTCATCTCTCGCTACTCCATGTCCATGATAGAAGACGAGTCTAGACGTTTTGGGGCTTCATTGACATCATGGGTGGCCTTGTAGGAACGATGAAGTTAAGAGGGGGTTCATCTATCGACACTCTTCCATCGTCTACAATATGAATATAATATACGTAGGCTTAAGAACTATTCCGAAGTACTACTCAAACGTTGCTTCATCCCCATAGTACTCTACACATCTACCTTGAGGTTGTTTCTTAAACCAAAAACCTTAGCTTTCGAACCATAACTCATGATGTCAACCGGTGCCACCTATCTCTCTCTCCATCTTCACAACACATTCAGCTTACCTCATTAATATGATTATTTTCTATCTATCCATTATTTTGTCCCGTAGTAATTAGTTCTTTTAGATCCCATGCACCTTACTTTTCTTCCTATAGATCATGATACTCAGCCCAGGTTCGACTCCTCCTCCAAAACCCCCTTGGCTCTTAAAATGGGTCCCAACTCCTTCAACCTCACAGGCTTCGTCAAGAACAAATCCAATCCGCTGACAGTAGCCTCTCTCTGCGCCTCTTCAGAAGCCAGCCCTGTCAAAGCAAGTATCAGAGCAGGCCTCAACCGCTGTTGTGACTCAAAAGCACGAATCCTCCTCGTTGCTTCAAACCCATCCATGACCGGCATCGAGATATCCATCAAGATACAACTATATCGTCCAGGGTCTGCCTCATAGGCTGTGACGGCTTCTAAACCGTCTGAAGCTGTTTGATATGGCTGTTTGAGCTTCTTCATGTATGAGGAGAGGATCTTGAGGTTGATAAAATTGTCGTCAACGAGAAGGAACTCAGATGCTCTGAAATAGCTTTTTGGCTGCGTTGGAGTTTCATCTTCGCTCGCGGGGAAGGGTGAGCTTGGGTTTGTTAGTGAAGGAGCAGTGCTGGTGACGATGCTCAAAGATTCGGGCTCTGTTGATGCTGATGTTGGTGATTGGGGAGATGTTTGCATGACTGTCCAGCGATACAAGGCTAGTGAACATGCTTTGGCAAGCTTTCGAGGACCGAGTCTTGATTTATGGTTAGCCTAGAGCACGGCATATGGTGCATCATGGAATGTTACTTACGGCTGTGAGATGAACTCGAAAACCCCGGGGCGTGGTATTGTCTTTGTGCCAGTCGCATACTGATGGGCAGTAACAGCATTGGCACACAGCACAATGTTTGGAATATCCGGAACTGCTTCTTGCGGCGCACTGGGCCTTTCAAAACCCTCCTCAGACCAAATTGCAAGGTCTGGCATGAAGCAAGGTGTCTCCGAGGTGGTGTTGACCTGCATGTTTAGCCATTCCTTGCACATATCCTGCACAAGTTGGTCAGGGGATTCAATCGTTCTTTGTGCGGAACCGCCTCCTGTAACGGAGTCTTTGTTGAAATCAACCAGTTTGACCCGAAGCCCTCGAAGCTTTTCTGTCTGCGCGTCGAACTCTTCTTCTCGTTGTCGAATCTCACAGACGTTGTGATGACAGTCGTCGCCGAGCTTCATTGGTAGTCTCACTGTTACTGTAGTACCGACGCCAACTCGGCTGTCGACAGAGATGTGGCCTCCAAACTGTGCAGTTATCTGCTTTACGAAACTAAGTCCAAGGCCTGTGCCAGGGGACAAGTGATTCTCTTGCGAAAACGGTTTGAACAAACCGTTTTGCAGAAAGTCCTCGCTAATGCCCACGCCTGTGTCGGAGACTTTGATGGTTACCCAGCAGTCATTATCATCAGCACCAAAAGCGCTGGTCTGCTCTAAAGAGACCTTGATGATTCCACATTGCGTGTACTTGAGCGAGTTGCCGAAGAGATTCATGATAATTCGACGCACGGGACCAGGCTGGGTGTAGAAACCCCACGATGGTCGTGAGTCGATGACCAGGAAAACATCGACGTCTCCGATCTTCGTTGACAGATTCCCTGTCTTCTTCGATGGAGCTTGAAGCTCCTCCATAGCTTGCATGGTGTCCATTCGGCGGATAGATGTGTGGCCAGGTCGTCGAGGTGTTTGGCTAGTTGACTGGGCAAGGGAGACCTGTTGAAAATTGAATCCAGCGTAGACGCTCTCTAGAACCTCTTCAGCCAGAACATCTAGCTGTACGACCTTTCTTGATGGCTTCGAAGTTATGCTAATGGACGAGGACCTGTTGATACCACTTCCGTCTGCCTGGGTCTCTCGAGTCGCTTCTTGAGGCAAAGCCTTGTTAACCTTGGAATATTCGAGCAAATGGTCGATCGTATCTGACAGTGTTCGGCAGCATGTTTCAATGGTTCTAACAATGTTTTGTTGTGGAATAGTCAGTTCTGTATCATTGAGCAATTCAACGCTCAGAACAGCACCATGAAGTGGTGATCTCAACTCATGAGACAGTGAGCCAAGGGCATCAGTCTTGGCCTTGTCGGCAGCTAGGGTTTCCAGTTTGAAAGCCTCGGCCGCTGCGAGCATACCAAGAGCTCTGAGGTAACTCAAATCGAGGTCGACTGTAAAGGTACGCTTGATATTGTAAGTGTGAATGAAGCCACCAGCAGACCATCTTTTCTTCCTGAGGTCCCAGACAGGAACGAATGCAATGCTTCGAGCACCAGGGAAAGTTTCAAGGAGAATACTTGCTTCTTTCTGCTGAACTCGAAACCTGTGGTCTTGTCTGTTATGTAGGCTTCCCCAGTCATTGTTGTTTTGTTGATGATGAGTCGAATCATCAGGCAGTTCTTCTTGGAGTAGATTTCCATCGGTGTCGTAGTTGAACACATGGCCCCTAGGGTATTGTCGAATCATCCTGGCGAGAAGAGCTTGTGGGAGAGCAATACGAGCTGCCCCATGTTCGGAAGAGCCGAGTGCCTGGCAAGAGGGTCTTAGGCGTTCATCAGAAGAAACAGTTGTGTAGGCATCCTCACTCTCATTGTAACTGAATGTTGAAGGTCGTCGAGTCGCCAGGTCCTCGTCTATCCATTCTGTGGAAGAGCCTGCACTTGAAAATTCCAGCATGTCTGCATTGAGGAACAAACACCCATCAGTCTCAATAGAATCCTTGACAATTGAGGCTGCTTTTGAGAAGATTTGCTTTGGGGTCTCGAGGAGCTGACTTGGATCATGGGCAAACTTCGATCTGGCCTGAGGATCGCACATGATAACCTCTTTGGTGTGAAGAGCGTTCGTCGGTTGGGAGTCGGCTGTGGCAGTTGAGTTTCTGACACTCATTCCTCCCAAAGCTTGTTGCAAGTCGTCAATTCTTGGCCTTCGATACTTGGCCATACTGTCAACTCTCGTCTCATGTTCTGCATACTCTCGTCCGGTAGAGGAGATCTGGCTCAAAGGTGCTGTGTTCCCTTCAACAAAACTTGTCAAACCCCAGCTCTTCCTTTCGCTCCTTCGTTGGTTGCTCTTCAGGCTGATGGTCTCAAGATGTTCTGTGACGGCTCTTGAAAGCTCTCTCATAAGTCTTGAATGTCTATCCTCCCATGGCAACGAAGGTTCGGTATGGATTACGCATATAACTCCGATGTTAACACCTCGATCTGTGCGAATTGGCACTGCGGCATAGAATCTTGCGGCGCCTCCAGGTCGACAGTACGGTTTTGTTGAGTACTCGGGATCGAGGGTAACATCATCAACTACAATGACGGGCAAGTCGTGGCTGACCCTTGGTCCAGATTCATCTGATTGAATTTCATCGGAACATAACGTGCTTTCACAAGCACTATGTGATCGCGGGATTGCAGTTCCACAATGCCAAAGAGTTTCCGGGTGACCATCCGGTCCCAAGCTTGGAATCAATGGGGTTATCGATGAAGCTTCCGCGATGATATACTGATGAGTCTGATCAAACAACGAGATCATTGCGCGCGCTGCACCAGTTTGAGAAGCCGCTAGACGAGCCAGAGCCGTCAATATGACATCGGGACACGTGGAGAGCTCATTGCTCGGAACAGGCAATCCAGTATCGTTGAAGCGCACATTGGTGAAAAGCGAGTCGTCATATCTAATTAGATCTCAGTAACATAACTCAATATTTGTAGGGTGAAATTGCCTCGTTACCTGAACGTCTCGCGCTCCCGAGTAGCCTCAGAGACGATGCTTTTCTTGGGCACCTTTACACGAGCTGGGCTGGCCATTCTCAGCAGTGCGTGCACATTCGAAAGGAATCTTCAACGGTATCCCCCAACGGTCATTCTCACCATTGGCAAAAGACAGAAGAAGGGCATTGAAAGTTGGGTTACTAGGGCTTGCCACTAGAGGCGAAACGCCGAAGACCGGGAGGTAGAGTTTAGCTAGGGTGAGTCTAGAGTCTAGAGTCTAGACTCGGCGATTATGCTAGAATCGCCACAAAGCGGCGATCGACAAATCTGCGGTTGAGCTGGGGACGCAAGTCTCAGTCCAAGTGGAGAATCATGTCATAGTCGCTCCCTTTAGTTGATGTCTTCAGCTTTGGATTGGTGGCTGCTCCTCCGTTTAGAAAGCCACGATACGGGCTGTTGATTGAAACAGGCTCACCCGTCTGTGCTGCCGTTTCTACCGATCAGATGACTACCGTTTCTAGAATCTTTTCGTATAACAACAAATAATTACTGTTATCCGTCAACTGTCAAACAAACGCTACCATCGCGGTTAGCCAACGGGTTTGGCGTTGACATATAACTACCGCCTGAGAAGAAACTGAGATCAGACCCCTGTCCAGTGGCTGTGGCTTACTCCATACAAACATTCGGATTGCCACGCTATTTGGCTTTGTGTGTACCGAGTACGAGATGCGAAATTATGTTTGCATGACTGCGTAACAGAGCATAAACACCCTAACACCATGTAATCTACTCTCCCGCAGGCTTCTGTCAACGGCATTGCGTTTACTAACCAGTTCGACGAGATCCAATGCCTTTCGTCACTCGAACGTGTGTCACGTGAAACTGCTAGCTTCCGATGTTTTAGACTAAACCTCGGTTGAGCTTTTGTATCATTGATCGGCATCTCTTCGATGGCTGAAGAAAGCCTATTCTAACCTCATATATCGCAAAAGTGCAAGCTCAGATTTCTCGTTCAGACCTGACTTCCACTGAGATCACAATGGCTCTTCAATTCTCCTTATCTCAGACTTCTCTAGCAGCAGCGATACTAGGTTCAACCTACGGAACCTACCTGGCTCTATCTCCTCCCAATCCCAGCGAACATTCATCACCATCAACGGGCGACTCAGTTCGGTGGCTATTCTTGACGAGAAAACACACCACAAAGGTCGTCTTGGCCCCTCTTGGGCTATTATCACTACACACTACTAGCCTAGCTTTGCGCTACCCCAATATCCCTCCATCTCTCGTTCATCATGGAATTGCAAATGGGCTCAATCCAGACCTGATTACATGGTCTGCTGCAACTACGATTCCTCTAGCTCTAGTCTTCTGTGCCGGTGTTCCTCTGCGTTTGGTACCGTATGCATCACTGGGCAAAAACTTCACATTTGCTCTGAAGGAGCCGGATCGATTGAAAACTACCGGTATTTATCAATATCTCCAACACCCAAGTTATACTGGACTTGCTATTCTCATGATATTCAACGTGGCGCTGCTTGGTAGACTGGATGGTGTTCTGAGCTGCTGGGTTCCTCCCAATACCTATGAGACCTTCTGTTCCTGGGCTATAAGATTACTTCCTTTCACTATATCGGGTATCATGTTTGGAATTTGGACCAGAGTATCTGAAGAGGAGAAGATGCTGAAGAGGGCCTTCGGAAAGGAATGGGAGAGTTGGCATGCAAGAACAGCTCGCTTTATTCCTTTTATTCTTTAGTTAATTTGTGTCCTTCACAAATCAAAGTGCCGACAAAAATGACCTTGGTTTCATACTATGCCTGACCGCGAAATGTGTAAATTTTCATTTGACGCTCTCATAAGGAAATAGAGAAGATCTCCGCCGAGACGCCATAGTGATAAATAAAGTGGATAGCGGTTTTTCATGTATAGATGCAGTATAGGTATTCTTAAAACGACAAGATCACAAGATATATGTAAATTAAAACAGGAAACTAAGTAGTCGAGTAAATCAATAATAAACTCTGTCCAATCCAACATTTGCTTTAAATCACAACTGTATATTCTGCAGCTCTTCTTCCCAGAGTTTACCGATGTCATTCAGATGAGCCATAAGATCGTCTGTTCGTTGCTCTCTCAGCAAGGAAGTTATCTCAGAATGAACGTTAGAAATCCCCGGCAATTTCGTGGACAGCTATATGTTGTCGTTGATTCACCTCGGCATGATCCTCTGCCATTCTTTCCATCTTGGTGACAGTTGGGTGCTAGTTACCAAAAACACAGCATTCTCATTGCTTCTCTTTGTACATATGATGGCCATCTCTGGTGTTCTCACATCCTAGAAACTTCGGCATGCGTTGCAGCCGGGGACGCTGAATGATAGTCCCGTCGTTGTGAGAAGCCTGAGTTGGTCGTACAAGCTGAGCATCATGACTTTCTTGAGTTTCTTGAGCGTCGAAGCTTTCTTCCTCCTTACAGAATCTCGAAATCTCGCATGTCATCTGGAAATGGCAGTGGTTCTTGGCAACCATGTGGTGTTGAATCCCTTCCAACGTGCGGCGTTGCTTGCCGCAAGATATACATTCGTAGCAGTCGAATATGATGCTATGAAGACATCTTACAACAGCTATAGGCTCAATGTCCTGACTTTTCTGGGTTGGGATGGTGAAACTATGGCATGCCCTCATGTGAGCCATGTTCTCGTCAAAGGTCGAGCTCGTGTGGCGGCAAAAGAGACAGAGTTCTTCGTTAAATTCTGGAGTCTCTACCTCACAGACCTCTGACCCATCTCCAGCAATTTCTTCCGATGGCTCATTCCATGATTCCTTGACTCGATCCCAGTTTTCCATGGCTTTCTCCATGACATAACGAGGAATAGATGGGCCACTATGTCGAATTTGGATCTTGAAAACACTAAAGGCTGGTTAGCGTATGTGATATAGCGAGGAGAAGATATAGAACTTACTGTTCTTCTAACTTGGAGTGTTCCCGGTGCTCCTCAAAAGTATTGAAGTTGATGCAGCATGTGCTGCACCAAGGCTTGCCAAGTTGCATGTTGGGCGACGGGGGAATGGTGAAGACTTGGAGATACAAGCTCGGGTTGTTCTTTGGAGATGTCTCTTTATTTTAGAAACAAAAGGATATAGAGAACAAAGAAAAAAGAAAAAAGAATAAGAGCAGTAGTTGTACAAATTGTCTATTGTACACTTCACTTGACTTAGGTTTGGGGTTCCCTGAGAGATTATAAAGAAAGAAGGAATTTCTCAGCTCAGATGTTTAAAGAGTGTCTCTTATAGTCACTCCTGAAACCTTTTACTACGACATGAACTGGTTTAACCTTTTAGAAAGCCGATCAAAATTGTCTTATGGTCCGGCAAAAGCAATAAGTCATAAACATCTTGAGGACTCCGAATAGCATAGGAGCCAACGAGAAGAGCTTAACAGGAAATTTAACCCTGGCTGGCAGATCCTAAACTGAAGTAAAAAGCTAAACGGTCGTGATATTCTATCACGCTGCTCAACTCTGATAGGCTACTGTTGTGAAACATAAACCTTATGATGTTTAAGAGACAATATACTAAAGGCAAAGTGTGAGATGCTTCAATGGAATAAACTTAGTTGTGTCTAACTTTTGTAGCATATCAACGTTCCCTCAGTGCCCTGAGTATCGCAGTCGCCAATTCTGCGTTTTTCGTGAATAAGTCCAGCTCATGCTCCGGGTACCCAGATTGAATAGCGATCACGGCGTCCAACTTTGGAACTACGTAAATAGACTGGCCATACATACCAATCGCCGCAAACGCACCATCGTCTCCCATTTTATACTCCTTATCCCCCCTGCCTGTCGTCCACCAGCCACTTTCGTAGCCAAAGTTGGAGACAAAGTTATCCGGTTGAAGAGCTCTGGCCCCAACACTATTCTTGGCATCAGAAATGTCTTGGAACCAACCGGGTGGCACATTGGGGCCTTTGCCTCCGTCTCTAAGACTTTCAAGAATAAAACATCCGAATCGTGCCATATCTGTCAAAGTTATCGAGAGACCTCCGTGTCCGTCCACATGTCCTGCGCCTGTTGTTCGTATGTATCCATCGTATTGCATTCCAGCAGGATCCCATATCGTGCGCGAGATGTATTCATTCAGAGGCTCTCCAGTTGCACGTGAGATCGCCGTCGACAGCACGTAATAGTTTGGGTTGTAGTAGTGAAACTCTTCCCAAGGCTCAGCCACTTTCCTCGACGTCTTGAGCCAGTTGATAACAGCTTCGGGATCCGTTTGGGGATACAGCTCAGTGGCATACATGGGATTGGGCACATCTGCGGGTCGCTCTTCTTCTGATTGTTCAACTACCCCTGAAGACATGCTGGATAGAGCAAGAAGTGGCACGTCTGCCCAAGCAGTTCCTTTCAGTTCTTCGACATGGCGAGATACTGGGTCGTCAACGGATAGTTTTCCTTCTTGTTGCGCAATGGCGAGAGCTGTTGCAACAAACGACTTTGTGACTGATTGAACGTCGTTACGAGATGCTTGAGAGTTTCCGTGCCTGTATTCTTCGAGTTTTATGGTTCCATTCTGAACGACAACGCAGCCAGTCAATCCATACCGGCGCATGAAATTGTTGAGATCGATCCCAGAGTTTTCCTTGATAGCTTCAGCTATATTGAAAGAAGTATCTCGAGTAAAGCGTCTGAGATATGACCCATGTCTGACTTGTGTTGTTCGGTTCTGGAAGGTTTCTTCGCGCAGCCGATAGAGAAGCGGAGTGTAAGCTGGATCAGCCGGGTGAATAGTTGATAAGCTGAACTTCCCGATATGATCACTCAAATGTGGCAAGTCTCCCATCTTGATTATATGTCTTCAAACCTCGATAAGTCTAATAGAGGAGGCTCGGTATTGTTGTTACTGAGATTTTCAGGTTTGGCTATTTTTGAAGTCGGGTCGCATCCGAAGCTATACAACGGAGATGGATACCGGGATTAATAAGAGGTTCATCAGACCTCCAATCATGATTTATCATTAGCTTTGTGGTGTCCACCCAAAGTGCCTGTTATCGGCAGACTCGGCCGAGCCAAACCGGCTATAACCCTCCGAACTCTGAAGTTGACATCTAATGCTCCAACCTGTGATAATACGAAGGCTTTGAATTTAGTTTGCCAGCAATCTTCTGGTATGCAATTACTAAGTTCGACTATGTTGCGGTGCATCCATGGGAGTACACTCATACACATCTCAAAAGATCAGCCTTGCAAAATCACGACAATCACGTCAACTCCATATGCAATGCTGTGCTAGAAAGAGTGATCGAATACGTCAAGGGATCTCCAGGATATCTGTAATATTACTTGAGCTAACCCCCACTCTTGATGAACCGCGGCATTGATGGTTATATAATCCTCATGTTGGGGTAAGGGAGCGGGCTCACTTCTGACTCCGACACTGCCAATTCATTCTCTGTAAATAACTCATCATGCTAGAAGTACATTGCTCTGGCACGCCTTATGAGGTAAAGAACTTCATTCTTGGAATACCCTAATCTGAGCTAAGAGACTGACGTATTGTTCATATACAGATTGGCCATCGACATGGCACAGCTGCGAAAGATAGGGTTGTTGGGTCCATCGCCTTTTACAAAGATCTGTTCCAAGAATCATGCGCCATGAACTGGGAAGCAGTACGTCAAGAGGCTCAACAATACATCCAACCTCTGCGGAAACTATCTCCACGCTATGTCGAGGAGCTTCAAGGCTTAGCAGACGGCGCTGGCTTCGAGCTAGTTGATATCGTTGCTCTCAATGTTCGAACAGAGATCACATTCGGCTTATATACCCGAGTCCCGAGTGCACCTATCCAGACCGATGGCTGCACGAGTGCTGCGTATCGTCAGCCTAACGGGGAGGTTCTCCTTGCGCAGAACTGGGATTGGCAGCCTGAACAGGCACCTAATCTCTTCATCTGCCACATCTCCCAGCCTGGCACAGATATACCTGATATCTCCATGGTGACTGAAGGGGGTGTAATTGGCAAGATTGGCATCAACTCTTCTGGTGTAGGAACCTGTCTAAACGCTATCCGAGCTCGGGGCGTTGATAACACCAAACTTCCCATCCATCTCGCCCTACGAACAGCTCTAGAGTCGCATTCGGCTCGCGAAGCAGCCGATAAGCTTTATGAACTGGGTACGGCTGGAAGTGGTCATATTCTCGTGTCAGATCCTTCTGAAGCTATAGGCTTAGAATGCACCAGCATAGGGATCAAGGAGATCAACTTTGACGGCAACGGAATACTTATTCATACGAACCATCTACTGCTTGACCATCCCGGAGTAGATGAACCCGGCTGGATACCAGATTCTACGGACCGCATCAAGCGCATCGCCCAGCTTCTTGATGAGAGATTGACGACTTCAACCATCAACCATTCTTCATTCTTTGACTTCTTCAAAGATGAGCAAGGGTATCCAACAGCAATCAACCGCGATCAATTCTCGCCCGGAAACGGCAAAGCAACACTTTTCACCATAAACATGGACTTGGCCAACAGAAAAGCGATTGTCACTATGGGGAGGCCAACGAATTGGATTAAGAGAATTGAACTATCACCAGGCTCAGCTTAGGCGGGAGAACATGCTCATAAGCCTTGTAATCGAAATGAAAGAAAGTCATTATTGTTTCCCTATTTTCATTTCTGCAAAAATAGTTAAAATCATGTTCTGAGACCAAGTTCAATTTTGTATTTTGCAAAACAGTGGCATGTTAAGACCAAGGCTGTGGCTAACTTTAAGTGAAAACGCCAATGCATTCCTGCCATGGAACAGCGAGAGCTTATGGGCATAGAGTTTATTAAGAAGAAATTATAAGAAGCGCATAAGATTAAAATCATAGAAAAATAATCCAAAACTTTCTGATCTAAGTCTTGCCCCCTTACTCCAGATGAATGCCCGGAGGATGCAGGGTAGCCTGCTTTGGGCTGTCTTAGACGGTGTGTCATTAATCCGTTCCGCGAGATCTGGCCTTATCATGTATCCGAACACCTAGAAATCATGATGAAAGTTGTCGTTGCATTGCTCGACATCCTCAAGCTTCTTCTCTCAAGTCCGCCGCCATGGTAAGCTAGATTGAATAAACATTCAACTATATATTTGCTGACTCCTAAACTTAGAACATCGCCTACAACTCCGCCTTGCGGCAAAGCAAGTCTCTCCGCGCAGAGCTCTCCAACCTCAACAGCAAACCTCAAGCATCTCCCTCCGAAATTGGCAACGTGTCCGCCTCAATCGCTTCCTTCACCAAGACCCTCGATGAATACCAATCCCTCGCCCGTCAGGAGATTGTTCCCAAGAAGCAAGAAGAGGGCTTTGAGAGAGTAAAGAGGTTCCGCGAAGATCTCTCTGACTTTCGAACTCAAGTCGATTCGCTGAAGAAAGTTCGTGATGACGCCCAACACCAGGCAAATCGCACAGAACTTCTTGGCCGAAGACCGTATAATGCTACACCCGAGAACCCTTATGCGAACGCTACAACAACAAACACGCACTCTGCGTTCCAGCCTCGACACCCGCCTCAAGCCAGCGCCTTGACAACCGGCTCACCAGACGAGATGCGCGAGGCACACGCATTCAGGGAGCAGAACTTCTTCGCAAACACAAACCAAGCGTTAGATGACTACATTGCGCGCGGACAGGCTGTACTGGGCGATCTAGGCCAACAACGGGAGATGCTCAAGAGCACCCAGAAGCGACTGTACAACGTCGCCAACACCCTTGGCGTAAGCGGTGATACCATCCGTATGGTAGAACGACGGGCAAAGGAGGACAAATGGATCTTCTTCGCGGGCGTCTTGATATTCTTCCTGTTTTGTTGGCTGGTGCTCCATTTCTTGCGGTAGAAAAGAACCCGAACTGGGCCTCAGGTATTTGGAAGAGGAATGTCACAGAAATGTACGCTTAGGGGTATCAGCGCGGCGCATGGAGTTTTTGAGTGTCTTGTGTTGTCTTTTTGCTTGTATCATACCACGCCAAGTCAACATGTTCTTCGTTGAAGCACTATGCTATTCGTCATCGCCGTCGCCTTCTTTGAGTGCTACTGTGAACAGCACATCCTTGTCCGTCGTCACTGAAACGACCTGAGACTCGGGCAGGATATGATTGCTAGTACTCAACTTGCCACCAATCTCAGTATGCCAGTTCTCGACATCCCACTCGAAGCCCTTTGTCGTGATGTTGGCAGCCTCTTTGAGAGGAATGATACCAACATGCTTGCCGAAGGCATCTTCCTCTCCCTCCTCTCGAACCTGGATCTTATGACTACCAGCCTTGAGCAGGAATGTCAAACTTGAGCCGGAAAGTAGAAACAGTCGACCGGTCGCATAATCGGGGTCGTTTTGGAAGAGGTACAGGTGGTGAAGCTGAGAAACACCCTGGTCGACTCGGCCCCCAATGCCTCCAAGTGCGACGATGTCGA
Organism: Fusarium mangiferae; assembly: GCF_900044065.1. Lineage (NCBI taxonomy): Eukaryota > Fungi > Ascomycota > Sordariomycetes > Hypocreales > Nectriaceae > Fusarium > Fusarium mangiferae. The sequence continues at coordinate 471,893 of NW_024573932.1, forward strand.
TGCCTTCGGGATATTCTTTGCGAATCCAGTTGATAGCCTTTGCAAAGTCGGTCGACATCTGATCAGCGTCGTGGATGACTGTCGCAGGGGAGGGTTGCGACGAGTAGAAATCGCGGACCTGTGGGGTGAGAGAATCGAGGTCGCCAATGATGAGTTGAAGGTTAGACTATAGGATTAGCAACCATTTAACATTATCGTCCACGAGAACGTACGTATTTCCCGTGGAAAGACGACAGCTTGTGTAGACGATTCGCTCCACCATCGGCGGCGACTCTCACAGAAGCTGTGAAATGGACGTTAGGCACTGGGACCGCAAGAACAGCATGTCAAGCTACGTACAGTTCTTCCAGAGCTTGCGCAAATTGACGCCGTTCTTCAACGGCTGGTTTAGAATGAGCAGCGCAAAGTCCTGACCTATGTTATAGTCCTGGAGCAGCTTTGCTGGACGCCATTCGAAAGATTTGGACGCCATGATTGACGATATCTTTGGTTAGTATGCGACTTGCAATGGGAAGAAAACGATAAGTAGATGCGATCTAAATCGTTTTGTCCCTTGCGTGATATTCGCAAGTTGTTAGGTAAGAATGATTTTGCTTTTTCCTCTCCCTGAGAAATGGCGAGACAATGTCTAGCTCAAGAAACTTCCCCTCGATTCCTGTGGACAGCTTTCTCCCTTTCTTTCCTTTGTCTTCTGCTGATCACTTGAACCAACTTGTTTGACAAAACAAACTTTGGTCTACTGTAACAGCCACAATCTAGGTCGAAAGTCAAAAAGAGATCTAGACGCAGCCTGCACGTTAAGCCCTATGAGGGTATAGAAGCAGCTCATATGATCAGGAATGAATGCGCACTGCCTGGATCCAATGGTTAGGTAGAAGCCGATGGTGGGGGAACGTCATGGTGCGATAAGGCTGTTATCAGATAAAGAGCACGGACGGTTAAATTACGGTTACACTTTTTTCACGCAACCGGCCGGCATCTCGGAGACCAGGGCCAAGTATTTCCAAGCATCATACTCCAAGATTTCGATGCTCCACCGTTGCTGACCAATTCCTCTTGTATTCTTGATTTTCTGCATTGACCTTCGCTCCTTTGTTAACTCCTGTAATTCAAAATGTATCGTACCACCATGCGATCGGCCTCGAGGCCTGTAATTGCCAGCCTGCGCTCGAACACGGTCCGCGCAGCCCCTCGACGATTTAACTCGACAGCTACTCCCGCCGACAAGTCCCGATCATGGAAGAGCTCTGTGGCACGACTGGGTCTGGCTTTCGGTGCTGTCTATTACTATAACACAAGTCCCATCTTCGCTGATGAGGCTATCTGTGCGTTGCAATGATGCTCAGAATTCGAGATTATGCGACTAATATAGAACAGCAAAAACGGTTCCCGCACCCGCTGCCTTTTCCGACGATGACCTCCCCACCGTCGACTCTGTCCTCGAGGAGAAGCGCAAACAGATCAAGGCCAAGAGCGAGAAGCCCGCCGACTCATCAAAGCCCTCCAAGCCTCAACAGTCCAACACTCAAGCCGCTGCCGCCGATGGATCACCTGCTGCCTTGGAAGAGGAGGCCGACCAGCAAGGCGCTTTTAACCCCGAGACTGGAGAGATCAACTGGGATTGCCCTTGCTTGGGTGGTATGGCCGACGGCCCCTGCGGCGAGGAGTTCAAGACTGCGTTCAGCTGCTTTGTGTACTCGACCGAGGAGCCCAAGGGTATGGACTGTATCGAGAAGTTCCAGTACGTCATATCGGACCATGGCCTTGTTTCATAGGTTGCTAACTCAGTAACAGGGGCATGCAAGAGTGCTTTAAGAAATACCCAGAAATCTACGGCGCCGAGCTCGCCGATGACGAGGAAGGTGCTCCCACTCCCGATTTTGGCGATGAGCAGCCCGCCCCCGACGCTCGCAAGGCTCCTGCTACCGACAAGGCACCCGCTACCGACCCCAAGTCTCTCCCCGGAGATTCCTCTGCCGCAGCTGAACTCGATCAAAAAGCTCCTCCCCGAGCGACTTCCAACGAAGCCGAGAAGGAAACCCTCGGTAACGGATCGCGAAAGGTTCAGGATGTCGCTACCCCCATAGAGAAGCCGCATAACCCAGAGTTGTGGCAGGATATGCACAAGTCCGAGGTCCCTGTAAAGGAGGTTTTCGTTGAGCCTTCACAAGCGCATGATGCTACTGCTGCCAATGCTGAGATCAAGATTATTGAGCAGGAGAGGGAAGCTAAGAAGAAGGCGGAGAAGAAGCAGTAGAAGGTGTAAAATATTGGCGCTGTTAGGGAGAAGAACAACATTTTGTAAAATATTTAGGATCTTGATATGGGCGAGTGTCCATCTGTACCAATGCTGTATGATGAGAAGGGACAGAAGCCACGAAATTAATAGACACGATCACATCTCAATGCTTTGGTTTTTCGTATCTCCAAACAAATTTGCTAAGATTTGAGAATGGGATTGTAGAAAATAGGTATCAATTCTTATACCTCTAAACGTAAGAGATGAGTAGTAGCCTGGTTTCAGCCGGAGTAGAGAATTATGAAACAAAGTGAAAATGCAGTAAAACAAAAAACTATATCATATCATCCATCAACAAAGCTCGTTCCTTTCAGCGTTCAACAATTACAAGGCAAGAATTTGCCTGTTTAGATGCTTCAGGCCTCAAGACCGTGGCCCGTCAGGTACATCGGCACTTGCGTCGTTTTAGGGTATCATCGCCGTTCGACTCTTAGTTGCCGCCCTTCTTGCCCTTGTACAGATATCGTCCAACAGCACCCTCGGCAGCTGTCACACCAGCGAGAATACCAGCACCGAGAGTGACGGCCTTCCAGTCAAGCTTGCCCTTCTCATAGAGACCCCAACCCTTGTAGCCAAGGTATGCTCCCAGACCAACGACGGTAGCAAAGTTGGCAATAACGAGGCCGGTAGCACTTCCGTCTGACAGGCGAGAGAATTGTTGGATGAGCCAGTTGTCGGCGCTTTTGGCCTTGGCGGCAGCCTCGTCACGCTTTCGCTTCTCCTCGCGGGCCTCCTCTTCTCGCTCTACGCGAGCAGCCTGGGTCTCTGTCTTGATCTCCTGCTCAAGGAAGTCGTTGGGGACAGTGTGCACGCTAGGCATATCAACATCGACCAAAGAGGCGGTGGAGGCGGACTCGTCAGTGATGACCTGAGGAGGTTGAGGGGCAGCAGCCTGGAGGAGTTAGCAAGAGGGGTCGCAGAGACATGATGCTGGATGGAAAGTAACTCACCTCCTCGGGGCTCTGCTTGGGGCCACTGGCAGCAACGTCGGCGTAAGACACTGTGATAAAGTTAGTGATCTGATGTTGGGCACAAATACGCTACAGTGACGTGTATACTTACTGATGGTAAGGTGGGGTAGAGAGGGGATAAGAGAGTAGACTTGAGTTGCTGGGGATGTATTATCCTGTTGTGTTTGTCGCAAAGGGCAAATTTGATCGAGAGGAACCAAAGAGTATCGTGACCGAGGAAAAGATGGAGGAGAGAAGATGGCTCTTCATGTGACGCAGATCATGAAGCCCGCACCTTTTGAACCTGAGCTTCCGCAATCCGCCGATGACGTATGCGGCTCGAGACCCACTTGGACGCTCTCCTTCAACAAGGAAGCAAGATTTCCCTTGGCTCGGGAGAAATTGGAGTCAGGAACAGGAGCTGGGGGAGCGAATCAGAAGAGTCAATTCTTTGCTGATGCTGATCAAGTTTCAGTGACAATCGATTAATTGATGACTTGCTTATTCCCTAGAACCCCTACCACCCCTTCCAAGGAATCCATGTGTCCATCACAATGCCCTGCTCATCAACAACATAATACACGTAAAACGCAGCCGCGGCTATACAAGCGTGATTGCACCACAGCTGAACCTTTTGTCCGACCTTGAAATCCTCATGGACCTTTCGTCCCTCGCTCGTCCCAAGGATCCCATGCTCCTGCGACAATCGGACCACACCCCACGCCGGACTGCCCACCACTCGGCCGAATCCGCTGAAGGCGCTGGCCTCACGCGACAGCGCGATCACACCTGCGTTGACGAGCGCTTCGTTCCTCTCCGGGTACACGCTACATACTTCAGCGGCTACAGACACGGATTGCTGTGTCTCTGTCACAAGGCCAGTTGACACTTGCTGGAGATCGTTGCAAGGGAAGTTGCCTGCGTGGAGCTCCAGCTTGATGTTCTCTGGCATCGATGCCTTGAGGCTTTCGACGACATGCGCTGTTGGTGTGCTGCCGACGGAGATGACAAGCTGGCGATCAGAGGGCAGAAGCTTAGCCGCAGCTAAGACGCTCGACACTTCTATGTTGAGCGTCTTCTCAGCCTCGTCTCGTGATCGACCTCCATACGAATGCCCCGCGTGACAGTAGAATCCGTAGATACTAATGGCAGGCGACTTCTGTGCGCGCTCTACCAAGCTGTTCAGTGCCGCACTGTTGGCCTCAACGCCTGCCCGGCGCGATCCCACATCGAGCTTGATAAAGACATCCCAGGGCTGCTTGCTTGAAGCCGACTCTTCGAGAAAATCAACCTGTTGCTCATTGTCGACCATGAGCATGATACGTAGTGATTTTCGCAACTCAATCAACCTTGGCAGGATACCAGGATAGACAGGTAGACCGTACAGACACTGCGGAATATTCAGTACTTCTCATCTTCATAAATCTTCGGTGAAACTCACCTCTTCCAAGATGCCCTCCCTCACCAGGGGTAAAGCACCTTGGATCTCAGGGATGGTGGAGGCAATGATTCCTCTGTATTTCCCATCCGCCATCATTAATCGTGTCACCTCAAGAGACTGCAGAACATCGGATCAGTTCATAATAGGTCAAAGTTTATAGGCGCAACATACCTTCAAAGTCTTGACATGAGGTCTGAAGCCAATACCGAGCTTCTCAACATCGCGATGTAACGTCTCGACATTCGTCGTGAGAACAGGCAGATTGACAACCAGGGATGGTGTAGGAAGCTCTGAGACGTGCTTTCCGATGTAAGCCTTATGATTCTCCAGTGAATAGTCCATCTTGAAGAGCTGTCTGAGTTGCTTTGGCTCAATGATCAATGTGTTCAACGTGGGGCAAATCCAGGAGTGCGGGGAGTGATGTCGAGCACACTGAGAAGCGTCTGCTCGACTTTATACTTCTTCTGCTTAGCTGAACCACGGGCCTGAGGTATTATTTCACTGATGAGAGGCATTTGCAGTGATGAAGACCTTACAATTTGAGTATAGATAGATAGTCAAGGTGGTTTCCGCGGCGGGCTCAAGTTCTAGCGCCGACAGTTTCCCGCGGGCAATTACTAACAATAATTGACGATATGCCTCAGCATCAACATGAAGCTTCACCACAAACCTCGAGACCTCAAAATTCTGTATCCTACGATTGAATTCCTTTCCCCCGTATCGATCGAAGTCACAGGTTCTGAGAATCATGCCGTATCTGATTATGAACGTACTCTCAACACCATCTGGCTTATCAAGGTGGAGCCCTGCGATCATCAAGAATGGGGCACCAGGGAGAATGAGACTTCTAACAGTCAACCAAGATGTCAAAGACGAGACTATAGTCCAGAGGCCCTCTAACTCTATCGTGAATTTTACTAAATCTTACTGAAATTACCTACATCTTGTACTTTTCAGGATAGTAGTTAGAAGCTTTGCCTCTCTTGGAGAGGTTCAGATCACCAACATCTCAGCTTTCTTAGATTTTGAAAGCTTAAAGGATCTTGCGTCTTCGAATGGACATCAAGGCCTATTTAACATACTCGTGAAGCTTCGTGACATGCTTTAACCCTCGGGATTGTTGCAATGGTCACGCTTAGAACTTAGACCTAGGCTAGGTATGGCGTGCATCACTCGTGCCTAACTCCAATGCAGTGCCAGGTCACGTTGCTTGAAACATCATCAAGATGCATAGAACCATTATCGACTTGAAACAGGCTGAAGAATTGGCTTCGTAGAAAGGTAAGATAGTGATTCGATCAGCTTGCTACACCGCCTGCATCGACCCAGCACGGTGAAGAACATGTATGACTTCAAGCTTGTCCACCGTCTGGGAATTCCAGGAATACGATCCTGTGTTTCTACTTTTTCTCGACAGTTCAAACTTCTAAATGAACTCCAGCCCCGATACTTGTCCAACAAGTTGAGTCATCCCGTAGTCGGAGTCGGAGAAGAGTGCCGTCTTACAACCAGCCGCCAACTGACACAATTTATACCGGAAATAATATCGTCAATCTCCATTAGCGAGTCTCCAGGTCGATTTCTTTGACCAATCGTAAGGCAAGTTATACTACAAAGTAGTGGTTGATTTGCTGCAGAGCACACCCTCAACGCCTGGTGCCGAGTCGGCACCGAAAGATGTGGATTCTAACACTTGCGATCCAAACAGAATCGAATTCTAGCATTCTACCCTGCTTCTCAGATCGTTATTTATTTATTCTTGATGTCACCGATTCTTCGTTCTTTCAATGACGAAAATGACATTGTTTTTTCTCTTCAGTAAAACTTCAAGAGTTATTGGAAGATGAGTGCACCGCAACAAGACGACGACCATATTGGCGATAGCGAGAGTACTCACACTCGCGTATCAGACCAAGATCCCGAAAAACAACCCAATACGGAAATTGAAATCCCAGATGCTCCTTATTCAAGCTTCTCACTATGGCAGAAGCGTCTCATTGTTCTGGCTGCTGCTTCGACAGCCATCTTTTCACCAATGACAGCCCAGATATACTTCCCTGCCCTACCAGCTATAGCCAACGACTTGGGCGTGACCACATCCCAGATCAACCTTACTGTCACGACTTACATGATCTTCCAGGGTATAACACCCATGTTCATTGGCTCACTAGCTGACAGCGGTGGAAGAAGACCTGCGTACCTCGTATGCTTTACCATTTACATAGCAGCCAACATTGGTCTCGCTCTGGCTCCTAGCTATGGTGCTCTGCTGGGTCTTCGATGTCTTCAATCTGCTGGATCTGCTAGCACTGTTGCGCTATGCTTCGCTGTTGTGGCTGACGTTGTCACCTCAGCCGAAAGAGGTCAGTACATTGGTCTGACAGCTGTTCCATCTGTGCTGGGTCCATCGCTAGGTCCAATTATAGGTGGCGTGCTCGCAGAGTTTCTTGGCTGGAGATCAATTTTCTGGTTTCTCGCCATCTTTGCCGGTGTGACCATCGTTCTTCTCGCTTTGCTTTACCCAGAAACATGCCGTGAGATCGTCGGAGACGGCAGTATCAAAGCGCCTTTGGTGTACCGTTCAGTATGGCAGATTCTTGTATCCCGACGGAAGCGGTCTGAGTCAGAGAAGAATGGGTTGAGCCGGCAAGGTTCGCGAGCTTCAACCGTCAAGAAGTTCAAGTTCAAGTTTCCCAATGTCCTCGACTCGATTTTGATGTTGTTTGAGAAAGAAACTGGTTTCCTTCTCGGCTTCAGCAGTATCTGCTTCGCAGGGTTCTACTGCATAGCCACCGCCATGCCCACTCTGTTCAAGGAGATATATGGCTACAACGAACTTGAGATTGGACTAACCTTCCTCCCCATGGCAGCTGGATCAGTCATTGCAGCATTCATCGTGGGTGCTTTTACAAATCGCAACTTCAAGCGGCATTGCGAGAAACAGGGCATCCCATACGAGCGAAGTAAGCAGCAAGACCTATCCGGTTTTCCAATTGAGCGTGCTCGTCTGGAAATCGGCTTTCCTCTCCTGATGCTCGCAGCTGCTACGCTCGTCTGTTGGGGATGGGCCGTTCACGCCCGGGCTCATATTGCTGTCCCGTGCGTGCTGAGTGGAATCTTGGGCGTAGGAGTCGTTGGCTTTAATAATACAGTCAATTCGCTGCTGATTGACATCCATCCCAGGAAGGCTGGCACGGCAAGCGCTGCGAATAACCTGACGCGCTGCTTGGTTGGGGCGGGAGCCAGTGCAGCAATTGTGCCCATGATTGATGCGATGGGTACTGGCTGGGCTTTCACCCTCGTTGGAGGACTCTATGTCCTAGGGTGTCCTATTTTGATCACTGTCATGGTACGTGGAGTTAAATGGCGCGAGGAGTTGAGAGTGAAAGAAGAGAAGAAACAAAAGGCCAAGGAAGCCCAAGAGTGAAGTTGAATAGAGTTTGCTAAGAAGCAACGAGCACCCAATGCAGGGATCTGATGCATGGAATACAGCGTAGAGAGTCTCGAACAGACTGGTTATCAACAGAGACAAATTTTAATAGAATAATTAATCTTTCTTTAATTTAAGGGTCAAATGATTTGTTGGTAATGAGAGTGTCGAGGTTACTATGGCTGAGAATGTGGGGATCACCTCTTTGACGCTCAGCTTTTTACACCTGCAAAATTTGACCTTCCAACTGAATGGTGTCACATTAGATCTTGTCAGTCTCGCCCGTTGTGATGATTCGGCCTTAACATAATGCCTTTCTCTTATTTTTTCACCGGGGTCCAATCGCTCGGCAGTTTCTTGGCCCAGGTCCTCTCGCGAATATTTTTCTCGTTATTCATCTTGACGATCACCATCGCCATCTACAGGGTATCCTTCCATCCTCTGGCCTGTGTTCCTGGACCAAGACTGGCAGCGATTTCAAGCTCCTGGCATGCATATAATGCTCGAATGGGGCGTATGGCATATCTTGGGAAGACGCTCCATAGAAAATACGGGCCTGTTGTGCGTGTTGGTCCTAATGAAGTATGGTTCAATAGCAAAGAGGCTTTTCATGCTCTTTACAGTTCGTTTCTCACCTCATGCACGACTGTCGGCTGACAGTTTCACCAGGTAGTGGGAGTGGCTATGAAAAGTCCGACTTTTACTGTAATACCACATTATTCACATAAAGTAGCAAACCGGGAACTGACATCCATGTACAGTGGCAACTGCCTTGAGCAAACCTCACATTGACTGGCATCTCAATCCCGAATTCCAAGATAATCTCGATCTTCTATCAGAGCGAGATGTGAGACGCTACCGTCTTCAGCGCCGACTCATTGGGCCTGTGTACCAGACCTCCAATCTGGTTCAGTACGAGGCTGCAATTGATGAGGTTCTTGCACGCTCTGTCGCCAAGCTAAAGACATTGAACGGCGCTCGAATTGAACTCAACGAGTGGATGCACATCATCGCCGTCGAATGCCTTGGTGCTGTCGTACTATCCTGGTCGCCAGGAATGCTAAAGAATGGTACTGATAATGGCTCTGGTGCTCACGCATACCATGGATGGAGACGAAAGAGTGTCTTTGGTTTGTTCCCGATGGCCGCTAAGTTGGAGTTCTTACACAAGTCGATCGGGCGACTCTTCAGTACGATTTGGGGCGTAAACTTCCAGCCGCCAAAGGACTTCCGGCCATTCTTTCCGGTGAGATAATCTCGTTGATATCGTAAAATGTTGCGGTGCTGATTTGCATAGGATGTCGGTAAAAGAGTTTCAAGACGTGTCAACGCAGCCACGAAGTCCAAGCTCAATAAAGATAATCGCAAAGATCTCCTAGCTGATCTCATCCAGCTGCATAGAACCAAGCCTAACTTTACGGAACTTTACCTTCGCAAAATGGCTGTGACCAACTTCGGTGCTGGGCATGAGACTATGGCATCAACACTTACCTCGATCTTTGCGCTACTTGGCTCAAACGAAGAGGTTCAGGAACAAGTATCTCTTGAGATCCTTGGGACAAGTAATCCCGCCGAATACTCCACTGCACCACGCTTACCAGAGACGCAATCGCTCATCAAGGAAGCCAAGCGGTTGTATCCCGTCATCAGCATGTCATTGCCGCGCAAGGTTCCTTCAGAAGGTCTTCAACTCCATGGCTACCATTTCCCACCAAACACAACTGTGGGCTGCAATCCCGTAGCTCTACATCGGAATTCAGATATCTTTGGGTCGGACTCGGATATGTTCAACCCAGCCCGTTGGTTGACTGCAGATCCTGACGCAGCACGTGCAATGGAACGTGTCAATCTCAGCTGGGGCGGCGGCTCTCGATCATGCCCGGGACGACATTTAGCAGAGCTGGTAGTATTTAAAGTCGTTCCAGCTTTGGTGAAGGAGTTTAAGATCGAGGTCGACTTGCCTCCCGAAGACAAGAATCGCTCGTATTTCTTGTCAATGCTGATAGGAGTCAAAGCCCGCTTCATTGAACGAGACACAGGGTTAAAATCAGCCGAAGAATGAGTGCTCAAGCTTTGCTGTTTGTCTTTTACTATGATGCCTGCCTGGAAGGGTTACTGATGTGTCGGCTCCATCACATCTGCCATCTGACTCCAGGTACGCCCTTCAGTCGACATACTCCGCATTATTAATGTACATCTATAAGTACCCAAGAGAGGGCTATTGAATCGCTTTTCAAGCATAAAAATTCATGCAACCACAATGGTGAAATCAATCGTCACAGAGAACGCCCTGATCAAGGGAAGCCGTGTCGCTTATGGCGTTTACGGCACTGGAAAGCCAGTCGTCCTTATTCACGGAACACCGTCCTCATCCCTCATTTGGCGCAACATTGCCCCAAAGCTTGTTGATGGTGGCTACAAGGTCCATATCTTCGACCTTCTTGGCTTCGGCCTTTCAGAACGCCCATGGGACTCAGCCGTTGACACTTCAATGACAGGTCAAGTCGCAATCCTAGAGGGCCTCTTGGAGCTTTGGGGTTTGGATAAGACTCATATCATTGCCCATGATATTGGGGGCGGTATCGCACAGCGCTTCTCTATATTCTCGCTTGAGAGGGTTTTGTCTCTGACTCTGATCGACGTCGTAAGCTTCGATAGCTACCCCTCGAAGCGAACCAAGCAGCAAATGCAGAATGGCCTTGAAGCCCTGATCAAGACAGACAGCGACCAACATCGAGCTCACTTCAGAGAATGGCTGCTATCCGCCGTCAAGAACCCAGACAAGCTTGAGAAGTCAAGTCTCAATGCATATCTGGACTATATCTCGGGACCCATTGGACAACCTAGTCTGTTTGAGCATCAAGTTCGACACTATGATCCGAAGCACACGTTAGAAGTGGCCCCCCGCCTCGGTGAACTGGAGAAACTACCTGTGCAGTTGATCTGGGGTGCCGATGATGTGTGGCAGGTGGTTGATTGGGCCCACAAGCTTCACAATGCTATTCCTGGATCAGAACTGATAATTGTGGAGGATGCTGGCCACTTATCTCCTGAGGATCAACCGGAGAAAATATCAGAGCTTCTTATCAGCTTTCTAGGGAAACATTGATGCCAATGCGCACTGGTTAGACTAGATGGCTGAAATTGACAGAATTGAAGGAGCATTTAATTATCTCTATGTATCTTTCCTCCATCTTTCCTCAAACCCTTCTTAAGGCGTCGTTTTGTGCTTCTTTAGCACGCTGGTGCCATCTTGTACCAGGCGCAAGGAACTCAAATACATGCGGCACTCCAGGCCAGAGATGAAACTCGACCTCAACATCGTCTTCCAATAGTCTTCTCACAAACTCAAGATCTTCATCCCTGAATAAGTCAAGAGTTCCGACGTCCACATATGTAGATGGTAGTCCCTTGTAGTTCCGAGACCTCGCTGGTGCTGCATAGGGTGAAACATCTGCGTCGGGCTTCCCAGCCTTGTCTTCACCAACATAAGCCTTCCATGCGAGCTGATTGTGTTGCGAAGTCCAAGTAGCGAGCTTAAGAAACCCGGTATCAGGAGGATGGCAGGTTCTGTCGTCAAGCTCAGGATATATGGCCATTAGCTTTGCAACTGGTGGATCGAGCTCCCTGTCCCTGGCCATGAGCACAGTACCGACAGCTATACCTCCGCCAGCACTATTGCCTTTCACGCATATCCGGGATGGGTCGATATTTAGCTCTTTTGCGTGATCTATGAGATACTTGAGACTCGCAAAGCTATCCTCCACAGCTGCAGGATAGGGATGCTCAGGTGCAAGGCGATAGTCAACCGCGAACACTGGCCTTTCAATTTCGAGCGCTATAGCGGCATTGGTTCCCCCACATATTTCCACAGTACCCGAGACAAAGCCACCGCCATGAATCACTAGAATTGAAGGTTGTGGTTCTTCGGCTCTCAGGACCTTTGGTGTTGCATACCGGCGAAGGAGTATTTGTACGCCATCATAGCTCTCAACCGAGTAATCTGTCTGCTCAACGATATCATGAGAGGGTGCTTTGGGAAACACTTTTAGAAATAGAGCGTGGTTGTTGTGACGCATTTCGAGGGCTGTCTCAGGGGGTGCTGGAGGGCGGCCGGATTTGATAAGAGCCAGCGCCTCGGCGAATTCAGTATCATATTGAACAGGCATGACAAAGTAGTAGGTATGTAATAATCGTGAGCTGTTGAGTTTTCTCTTTGGCTTGAGAGAACATTTACGGTTCTTTAGGCCTTTATATACATATCTAGTCTACATAGCATACCGAGGCTGGAGGCTGAGCTGCTGTGAGGGGTACAAACAAGTTCAACTCTGACATTGCCTGTCTAAGGTCGGCAATGGGGGAATAACATCACCCATCGGAACCATTGACCCGAGCGATTTTGTCATCACGAGCAAAATGAACTCACAGTACACATTAGGTTGAGGTTGAAGATGTTGGAGATTGGTTGTATGATTGGCTGGTTCGTACGGTTTCTCGTTTAGACAAGCCTCGCTTACTGTAGGTACACAAAGATCTCAGGGATGCCTGTAGCGCGCTGGGGTTATAGTTATTGGCTGCATAGATATGATTTGATAAGATTAGATCCAAGAGATCGAAAGTAGTGCCCTGATTCAGATTTGGGTCTGAGACATTTCTTTAAGTGTCTTCCTTGTTACTGGGCTGTCCTCTGATGTCTCGATGGGATTCAACTACTGTTGCTGCATCTTCAAAACATTAATTCCTCATCGGCCTGAATCGTACAGCATTAAGCCTAAATTAAGCCTCCCGCTGAAAAAATGCTTATTAGGCAGCTGTTGTTGAGAAGGCAATGGAGACTTTTGGAAACAAATGGCGTGCCGTAATGCCTCACGTGACGCTATCGGTGGATGACAAGCTCCGAGACGCCGGCCCATACTGTACTAAGCGTGGCGTGGGCCAAACCCATCGATTACCTCGACGAAAAGTACAGATCGCGACTTGCAGGTTGCAACCAAGAAATTGGGAAATTTAGCCACTCGGCGGGCAAACAACCGCAAACACTCGAAAAGAGTCAAATATTCTATCTAATGATATAGTTGAATCTCGAAATTACTTCTCAGATCGAGATACGCCTGTGTTGACCCCTTTCGCCCATCATGGCACCCCTCGTCGACAACCCCCAAATCAAGCACGCCGAGCTGCTGCGCCCGTTGTCATTCCATTTCCACGCATATATCTGGCCCTTTACTATTATCTGGCCCATCTTCTTCGCATTTTACTTGAGCCCCGAGCTCTACGAAAAGTACATCGGTGCCGAGGAATGGACTGTCGTCTGGGTTGGAACTATCATCACTCTGCAGTCTCTTGTCTGGCTCAGCACACATTGGAGTGTTGATCTTGAGGGCAAGTTCAAGGCCTCTAAGGCCAAGGACGTTGAGGATGCGGAGTTGATCAAGGTCATCCCTATTGCAAACGCCGGTTCCGCCGAGATTTGCAAGCTTGTTCGCGATAAGGTGGGGAGATTTTGATATTCAGAAACAACTCAAATTACTAACATCGTCGTTGCAGGCTGGTGGCAAGCTCAACACCTCGTTCCTCTTCCAGAAGCGGCGATTCCTCTACGATACCACTACCAAGTCTTTCACTACCCTCAAGTACGATATCGATGTCGAGCCCAAGCCTTCTATTGGCCACTTTCAGACTTCCAAGGGTATCCAGACCCAGACTGAGTTATCGCGAATTGAGCAACACTATGGCAAGAATGCTTTCGATATTCCCGTTCCCACTTTCACCGAGCTCTTCAAGGAGCACGCAGTCGCCCCATTCTTCGTCTTCCAGATCTTCTGTGTCGGACTTTGGATGCTTGATGAGTACTGGTATTATTCGCTCTTTACTCTCTTTATGCTTGTCGTGTTCGAGAGTACTGTCGTCTGGCAGCGTCAGCGCACCCTAAACGAGTTTCGCGGTATGAGCATCAAGCCCTACGATATGTGGGTGTTCCGTCTGGGCAAGTGGACCGAGGTTCAGAGCGACGAGCTTCTCCCTGGTGACCTTGCCTCTGTCAACCGAACCAAGGAGGATAGTGGTGTTGCTTGTGATATGCTCTTGGTCGAAGGTACCGCTATTGTTAACGAGGCTATGCTTTCCGGCGAGAGTACTCCTCTCCTCAAGGACTCCATCCAGCTTCGACCCTCCGATGTTCCTCTGGACGCCGAAGGTCTTGACAAGAACGCTTTCTTGTGGGGTGGTACCAAGGTTCTCCAGATCACGCACGGAAACCCTGATCAGGAGAAGCCTAAGCTTTCCTCTGGTGTTCCACCTCCCCCGGACAACGGCGCCATGGCCATCGTCATGAAGACTGGCTTCGAGACTTCCCAGGGTAACCTGGTTCGAACTATGATCTACTCAACTGAACGAGTATCTGCCAACAACGCCGAGGCTCTCTTCTTCATTCTGTTCCTTCTGATCTTCGCCATTGCTGCCGCTTGGTATGTTTGGGATGAGGGTGTTCGCAAGGATCGCAAGCGCTCTAAGCTCATGCTCGACTGTGTCTTGATTGTTACCAGTGTCGTTCCCCCTGAGCTTCCCATGGAGCTTAGTCTTGCCGTCAACACCAGTTTGGCAGCTCTGGCTAAGCTGGCTATCTTCTGTACTGAACCCTTCCGAATTCCTTTCGCTGGTCGTGTTGATGTGGCCTGCTTTGACAAAACAGGTACCCTGACTGGCGAGGATCTTGTCGTAGAGGGTATCGCTGGTCTGGCTCTTGGACACGAAGATGAGATCAAGGACACCAAGGAGGAGGATGGTGCTCACTCTACCATGACTGCTGTCACAGAGGCTTCTCTCGAGACCAAGCTGGTTCTTGCAACCGCCCACGCCCTTGTCAAGCTTGACGAGGGAGACATCGTTGGTGACCCCATGGAGAAGGCTACTCTAACATCTCTTGGCTGGACTCTTGGTCGCAACGATACCCTTATGAGCACCAATAAGGCTGGAAGCACACATGGTACCGTTCAGATCAAACGCCGATTCCAATTCTCTTCTGCCCTCAAGCGCCAAAGTTCTGTTGCTATGGTTCACGGAAACGATATCAAGACTGGTCACAAGATCAAGGGTACTTTCGCTGGCGTCAAGGGTGCGCCCGAGACCATCCAGAAGATGCTCAAGGTTATCCCCGATGACTATGAAGAGACTTACAAGTACTTCACTCGCAAGGGTTCCCGTGTTCTGGCCCTCGCCTACAAGCAGCTTACCATCGATACTGAGCTTGGTTCTGGAAAGATCAATGATCTGAAGCGCGAGAAGGTTGAGTCTGATTTGACATTCGCCGGTTTCCTCGTCCTGCACTGCCCTCTCAAGGATGATGCCAAAGAGGCTGTCCAGATGTTGAACGAGAGCAGCCATCGCGTGGTCATGATTACTGGAGACAACCCCCTTACCGCCGTACATGTCGCTCGTGAGGTTGAAATCGTCGATCGTGACGTCCTTATCCTTGATGCCCCCGAAGATAACTCCAACGGTGACAAGCTCGTCTGGAAGAGTGTTGATGATAAGGTCAGCATCAAGGTCGACCCCACCAAGCCCATTGACCCCGAGATCATTCGCTCCAAGGATATCTGCGTTACCGGTTACGCTCTTGCCAAGTTCAAGGGACAAGTTGCCTGGAATGAGATTCTGCGTCATACCTGGGTCTACGCTCGTGTTTCCCCCAAGCAAAAGGAGGATATTCTCCTTGGTCTCAAGGATATGGGTTACTACACTCTGATGGCTGGTGATGGTACCAACGATGTTGGTGCTTTGAAGCAGGCTCACATTGGTATTGCTCTGTTGAATGGAACACCCGAAGATCTCACTCGTATTGCCGAACATTCCCGAAACACCAAGATGAAGGAGATGTATCAGAAGCAATGTGATCTCATGAAGCGGTTCAACCAACCTAATCCTCCTGTCCCTGCTATGATTGCCCACCTTTACCCCCCTGGACCTCAGAACCCTCAGTTTCAGAAGGCTATTGAGCGTGAAGCTCAGAAGAAGAACGTCACCCCCGAGGAATACGCCAAGTCACAAGGCTTCGATTACGAAACCATCACCTCTCCTGGCGCTCAGGCTCTTATGGATGCTGGTCCTCATGCCAACCGTCAAGGCGAGGCTGCTAAGAAGGCCGCCGGTTTCGCTGACAAGCTTGCGTCTGGTATGATGGAGGCTGAATTGGGAGATGACGAGCCCCCTACTCTCAAACTTGGCGATGCCTCAGTTGCTGCACCTTTCACATCCAAACTCCGAAACGTCGTTGCTGTCCCCAACATCATCCGCCAGGGCCGTTGCACTCTTGTTGCCACTATCCAGATGTACAAGATTCTCGCCCTCAACTGTCTTATCACCGCTTACTCCTTGTCCGTCTTGTATCTTGAGGGTATCAAATTTGGTGACACACAGTATACCATTAGTGGTATGCTCATGTCAGTTTGCTTCCTCAGCATTTCTCGCGCTCGCGTCGTCGAGGGCCTTAGCAAGGAACGTCCTCAGCCCAACATCTTCAACGTTTATATCATCGGCTCGATTCTGGGACAGTTTGCTGTTCACATCGTCACCCTGATCTACATCGCCCGACTCTGCGATAGACTTGCTCCGTAAGCTAACACTCCATTCTACATGACCCTGATATGATAGCTAACATTTTGTAGTCGCTCTGAGGATGTTGATCTTGAGGCTGAATTTGCCCCATCTCTGCTCAACTCTGCCGTCTACCTTCTCCAGCTGATCCAGCAAATCTCCACCTTCGCCATCAACTATCAAGGCCGTCCCTTCCGTGAATCTCTCTCCGAGAACAAGGGTATGTTCTACGGTATCGTTGGTGTCTCCGGACTTGCTTTTGCCTGTGCTCTCGAGCTCTTCCCCGACATCAACGAGGGTATGAAGCTTGTTCCTTTCTCGGACGAGTTCAAAACCAACATGACTGCCGTCATGGTCATCGACTACGCTGCTTGCTGGCTTATCGAGGTCAGCTTGAAGAAGTTCTTCAGCGATTACCGACCTCGCGATATTGCCGAGCGACGACCTGAGCAGCTGGAGAGGGAGGCTGTTCGCCGCGCCGCCGCCCAGAAGAAGAAGGACGAGGAAGAGGAGCAGAAGAGACTCGAGAAGGTTGCCGAGTTTGAGCGTAAAGTCGAGGAGCGACGAAGAAAGATTGAGGAGTGGCGAGCTGGAAGGACTTAATAGTCTTACTCAATCATAATGAGATGTTTGAGATTTTGGTTTAGATCTCATGAGAGGCTTTAGAGTAAGCATACTATATTATAGACAGGAGGAAATTATTAGGGATGGGCAGGCTGGAGAAGTTAGGAGCCGACCAATTTGGAGGTGTATACTATTGATGGGTAGACTTGATCATGAACACAATCGATTATTTTAATTGCATTTGAGGCTCAAGGTGTGACCATTTGTTTAAACAACCAAAGGCTATGATTAATTGTAACGCTGTAGTTAGTATCACCAAGTCCAGAACTGATTATTTCTGACTGTAGTGCCAGCATTCGCTTGCCAGTCAAATCCAGTCACTAAAGACACAATATCTTGGGGTATTTTTTTATTCATTGCTATAGTACAGACACAGACCGGATTTCCAAGTCTATAGAGGTGGTAGAACAATAGGAAGAAAAGCATGGGTATATCAATCGCTCATACACCCCGCCTCTTATTCCCGATCCTCACACGAAAGACATCCGTACTGAGAGTTTACCTCTATCCTTTTTCTCCTTTTCGCCACAATACCCAGTTCTCTTAAGCTAGGTCGTTCTCTAAGAGCTCGAAATGAGCCAGAGATCATTTATTTGGGAGGGTTGGAGGCAACGAAGGCAACGCCCTTCTCGATGTTCTTCTTGAGGTCGACGAGAGCAGCGTCAACGAGCTTCTCCTCGTTGGCATCGAGCTTGCCGAGAGGGTGAATCTTCTCAACACCCTCGGGGCCGAGCTCAACCTTGGAGCTGAAGAACTCAATACCCTGGTCCTTGTAGAGAGGAGACTCGACGAAAGAGGGCTCAATGACACCCTTCTCGCCCTGGACAGCGCGGAGGATGGAGTCAGCCATGCGGGCACCAGCCATGGCCATGGAAAGAGTGGCAGAGCCAGCACCGTCCTTGGCCTTGACAACCTCATCACCACCGAACTGGACACGCTTGACGAGCTCAGCGTTGGAAGAGAGGTCGGGGTGGTTGGACTGGGAGAAGAGAGGGACGATGGTGACACCGGAGTGGCCACCGACAACGGTGATGTTCTCGTCCTTGGGGTCGGTGCCCTTGATCTCGGAAACGAATCGGGAGGCACGGACAACATCGAGGGTGGTGACACCGAAGAGGGTCTTGGGGTTGTAGACACCCTCAGCCTTGAAAACCTCCTTGACGATTGGGACGGTAGAGTTGACGGGGTTGGAGATGATCAGGAGCTTGGCCTTGGGAGCAGCCTGAGCAGCGGCCTTGGCGAGGTCGCGGACGATGGAGGCGTTGGTGTTGAAGAGATCGTCACGGGTCATACCGGGCTTGCGGGGAACACCAGCGGGGATGAGGACAACCTCGGCACCAGAGAGAGCCTCCTTGAGTCCGGCAGCGTTGGGCTCGTAGCCCTTGACGGTGGACTTGGTGTTGACGTGGGAGATGTCAGCAGCAACACCTGCATTTCACTTGTTAGCCGGTGGTCCAGATCTGGCGAGGTGGCAACAAAGGCGAATTGGGTTTTAGCGAACATGGTCAACATGATCGTTGCTCGATTCTCGTTTATGCCAATTTGCAATTGTTTTGACCCCGACCGAAAGAATCTGATAATGTCGTTACGTACCGGGTCCGCCACGGATATCGTAGAGAGCGAGGTCAGTGACGCGGGGGTTCATCTTGAGGAGAAGAGAGAGAGGCTGGCCAATGCCACCGGCAGCACCGAGAACGGTGACCTTGGAGAGCTACAGAAGACATGTCAGTACTTGATGGAAGCATTGAAACGATTTCGGCTTCTCTGAAGCTCAAATCTGATCTCATGATGGCTCCCCAACAGCCGGGCCGGTGTCGGTCGGTGAGGAGGAAAAAAACCACAAAAGGTATAAATCGGTGCGCTCATGAGTGAGGGCATTAAACTTACGTCACGGGCGGTGGCCGAGAAAGCACGGCGCTGGATACGAGAAGCGGCGAACATTTTTGCGATTGTTTAACTCTTCAATTGGAGAAAAGGGTAAAAAAGGACGGGATGCGGGTGGAAAGAAGAAGAGGTTGGCGATGAGCACTTTAAATACGGGGAGGGAAACCCGGAAGGAGGAGGATGGGGAAGCTCCAGTGCGACGCAATTCAAGGCATATTATGCCTCTTCGGGTTTAGCGTATCGAGCTGAGGGGCCGGAGCGGAGGAGGCTCGGAATTTCGATTTTTGAGAAGACACGGAAGACCAGACAAGAGCCTCTTGCATGATGAAATACCAGCTATGATCATGTAGTAAATCTCTTGATTCTTAAAGTATCTGGCGGCTACACATACTCTCAGTAAACATAGAGGTCCCAAGTTTATGGCGCTGAAAATCACTTTGTGTAGGCCATCTGATCACTAGATCTTAGGTGGAATATGTCAGTAAATCAAGCAAACCGAGACTGCATTAGTTGAGCATCCTGGCTGTCTGGTTGGCTCGCTTCGACATCATTTACTTATCCATTCATCCGGTACTGTAAGAAGCTTCCCTCGACTTACACCGAATTGCTGAACTTATGGATCCATGTGCCATGAGCATCCAGCATAAAGCGGATCAATGGCTGTACGCTTGCAGAACCACATGATGGTTCACATATCAGATTTCTACGGGTACCTCGGAAAGAAAGAAAAGCTGTCATAAAACAGTTGCACGTGTACGGTATACGACAAAGAGCCGAGCACGAATACCCTGTTGCATTCATGGTGAAATTATTTTTTAGCTGATTCTCCCAAGTAAACAGCTACCAAAGCCAGTCAAAGTTAACTGAAAGGTTTTTTCCAAGGCACCAATGAGTGCAAAGAAAACCTCAAATGTTCAAACGCTGTTGCTTTGTTATACAATGGAAACCCCGTCAGTATGGAGGGACTGAAGGGCAAAAGTCGGCGTGTGAGTCAGCAAACAGAATGCTCTTAAACCTCTGGAGGGGCTAAGAGGTTTGGTGGGGGAGCTTCAAGCTATCTTCTTCAACGACGTCAACATTCCATTTTTAACAACTTTCGCTCTTCACTGTCAGCGAAAAGAAGCCAGTCGCTTAGACACATTCAAGCTCCAGAAAGGTTTAAGGAGTCCCTTATCTCACGAGAACAACGAGCCATGTCGATCGCACAGCTGTCGCAGCTGTTACCGCTTCCCGACGAGGAGCTTAAACAGATACTAGATTACGCCTCGACTCTCTCCACAACAGAAGCTGCAGAGCATTTTGGAAACCTCCTAGGAGACTCTCCACAGGCCATCGAGTTTATATCGTCGTTTAACGCCCGACGGCAAACTTCGGCGCCTGGGAGCTCGTCGTACTCCAGCGCCGCTGCACCGCCTGAACCCGAATCACAGAATATCGAGGCTGTACCCAAGACGAAACGGCAGCCAAAAAAGAAGAAGGCAAATATTCACACACCGCAAGCAAGACAAGTCAACGACTATGCTGCACCTGCGGGTACAACCTACAGCAAGAAGGATCTGAGCCTTGACTACATCCCCCAGCGTTCGAGTGCACCCAGCAGTAACAATGCTTCACGATCGAACACGCCGAAACCAGACCCGAAGCCTGTCGCAAAGCCTCCACCTAAGCAGCATGTATCAGCCGGTTATCTTATAGGGGGAGGACCATCGAAACCCAAACCTAAATCTACGCCTGTATCACGAAGTTCTACACCAAAGCCAGCTACAAGCACAAAGATATCTATAGCTGGAGGCATGCCGATGGCTGGAGCTTCGACTGCCATTTCTGATCTCGACGCAGCTATCAGGGCGCTGGAAATCTCAACAAACCCTACCTTGGAGAATTCCAAGTCTAGGAAGTGCAACTGTGTCGCTACACGACACCCTCTTCAAGGCGCTGCGCCAAATTGCCTCTCATGCGGCAAGGTTATATGCATGAAGGAAGGTCTCGGACCTTGCACGTTCTGCGGTAGCCCTCTGTTGACGCCGGATGACGTCCAAGCCATGGTCCGGGAGCTGAAGGATGAGCGAGGCCGCGAGCGAATGGCAGCCAACCGAGACGCCAATCGCCGTGCTGACGTTGCCAAGACCCCAGCGCCGTTTACTCAACCACGCGGCAACGACGGCGCTTCACTAAGCGACGCTGAAGCCAAGGCTCGTGCGCATCGAGACAAGCTTCTCAATTTCCAAGCACAAAATGCCAGGCGAACGACAGTCCGCGATGAGGCTGCTGACTTTGACGTTGGTGGAGCGCTTACAGGGACAGGCAGCATGTGGGCAACTCCTGAGGAGAGAGCGAGAGAATTGAAGCGTCAACAGAAAGTGCTTCGAGAAATGGAGTGGAACGCGCGGCCAGACTACGAGAAGCGAAAGCAGGTTGTGAGCATTGACGTGGTTGGTGGCAAGGTTATTCGCAAGATGGCAGCAGTCGAAAGACCTGTGACTCCTGAGTCCGACGAGGACCCTGTCGACAATGGCGCACTTGGAGAGACATCAGCGAACAAGAACAGTGGGAGAGGCGGCGGAGCCTTCAGCGGCAACCCTCTCCTGGGAGCGCTGATCAAGCCTGTGTTTGACGCCAAGGGCAAGGGTGCGGAGGTCGAGGGAAGAGAATCGCGAAAGAAGAAGGGATGGCAGAGGGTCCAGCATGATCTGAATAACAACGAGGAAGTGATTTTGGATGGAGGCGTTCAAGGGCATGATAGAAGTGATGAGCCAGCTTGTGGATGATTGTGCGGCCATGATGAAACTAAATCTCTGGGGAAGATAGATATTTTTCTATACCATGATAGACGTTTAGTGTAAAGGGTGATCTGCTAAATTACGATAGAAATCATAATTGAAATAGAAGACCTAAAAACCTGATATTCCAAGAATTCTCCCATCAATGTCGTGTCCCAGCCTGCATCTAGGTGCCGTTGTAAGTGGACGAACAATGTTTACTACATACTATCACAATGGTCCTCTGGGAGCAAGAAAACAGCGGACCTTGATACATGGTGTCAAAATAAACCTGTCAAAGGTATCCTAAACTCAGGCAAAACTTATACTAAGTTCATGCTAAGTCATCTAAGCCTTTTTGTCACTTGGGATCAAAGTCCTGAGTTTTCTTTTCACCCTTAGATGGCCTACTATTGCCACGTGATTTCGCGTCATCAACGTCTCTGGCTGGCCCAAGCGTGTCATGGGGTCCCATTGAATGAGGGGGACAGGCGAAGTTGGGGTTACAGGGGTGAGGTCATTGCTGTTGTACTCGTTCGTCTGCATTCAAGCTGAGGTATGATGTCGAAAATGATTTGCTACAGTGTCATGTGCTGCTCTACTCCAACAATCATGTCGTGGATGTTTCTACTGATGCCTACGCGCGTTGCGCAAGCTCATTATTCCATCATTTCTCAAAAGCCCTCCCAAAACCTTGCAGCGCCACGCGGCTTTTTTGTATTTTCGAGGTGCATGAGTGGGAATGAGGTCTTTAATGGACACCTCAGATCATGGCCCTCCCATCGCACCGTTGAAGTACTCATTAGACTAAACGCTCCCGTGCCTACAGTATCATCCTATCTTCTGTTGTTACATTATTCTAGCACGCGACCCGACTGGCTTGTGCAACCGAAGAGAGGGTAAAGTCAGTGCTGTAACTTCAGCGGATGAACGCCTGCAAGTTGGCCGAGGACAACCCTGCAGCCACTAAAGCTTAGTGTATCTTTAGCAGATTTCGGGTCTGGGCTTGGCTTCTCGGGTCCCATGCAGCCGCACATTTTAAGGTATTTTCTGTGCTCGAGTCAAGTTCAAGTCGCGTATCAGACCGCGTTGAGACCATGCTAAACCGCAAACCACCAGTGGGCAGGTGTTAAATGGTAACCTAATTCAGTAGGTTGACTCACTACAGCTCACATCTATCTTTTTTGGGCTTCTTGCTGAATTTCCACTCCATCACTTTCAAATTCATCTAATTACTGTTCCATGTCGAATCATCGTAAACAAACAAGACAACATTGGATATCGTATCAAATCGTCAAACCCCCAATTATTCCCTAGCTCCCTTGGTGGCCCGGATTTCCCGCCGCGTGGTCAGTCTCAGCATCTGTCTAGACCCTAGACCCTTCTCTCTGGGGCCCTCTAACGTGTACGTCGCCCTCCACTTCAGTTGTCGGTCTGCATTCTCCAGCACCTAACTAAAAGTGAGGGTTCACTTGTACAGCGGATCTACGTGCTAGGCTTACACGTTCTGGAATCCCTCCAATTGTGGTCCCTCTTCAGCGACTTTATCTTCGCCCTAACAACGTTCACAACTCCAGACCTGGAGGCTTCCTATTCCTGTCATGAGTCCAAATCAGCCTCTGGTTGAAATTGCGCTGGATAACAATCGCATTGCGCCTCCTCCCCCGTTCAAGGCGGCAGATACCCGACTGGACGCTCCCGCTGAGACAGTGCCAGCGACGGTTACGGGAGCGCGACAAGGTGGGGATTTCGCGGTACCACCCCAGGCCGACGCGCTCTCACGAGCCTCCCACTCAAATCCGATTGCATCGATATCGCCTACGCCTGCCAGCGATATTGCTGTTGATTCAACAGCGGGAACTACAACCGCCCATGCCGTCGTTGTCGCAGCTATCGCCAAAATGCAGCGCAAATCTTCTATCGACCGCGACGATGGCTCTACGCAGAGCCATCCTCACTCAAACACCGATTCCCAAGAGACCACCATGACCACTTCTACAGATCCCGCATTCACACCTCCAGCCAGCGATGCCAGCAACTGCGCACCCGGCCCGTCAAGTCAGGACAGTCAGTTGTTACAGCTGTCAGAGATTGCTGCTGCTCAGCACAGAATCGCAACAGATCCCACAAATTCACGGAAGCGAATGGCCGATGGAGAGGTTAAAAGCCGAACGGATAGCCAGAGTCCCGTGAAGGGCCATTCAAGAAACCCAAGCGCTGTAAGCAGGACATCAGCAGCAGGCGGCCATATTGGAGAGGTATGTCGAATGCGATCTCCCGAGAACCGCGTCCCTGTTCAAGGACGTGATCAATCGCTTGTGAAGCCACTACTAACACGCTTGTTCTAGTTGTCCAACGAGTTAAAGACGCGTCTGTCATATGCCATGATCAAGGTTAATAAGGGTTGGCAATCAAACTCACTTGAAGAAGTTGAGAATATGGCGTCCCAGGCCGCATCTCCAGTTTCAACCACGTCGACAATACATAACCGACAAGGTTCCTCGGCAAGCCCTCGAATACAAATGAGCAACCCACCATCCTCGTCAGCTCCTCTACCACATCCATACGGCTCTGCTAGCCAACGTCGAAAATCAAACACACCTCCAAGTTCATCGTGGAACAAGCCTGCACTTGCGCCTCCAGCGCCCATCCGGCCGTCAATCCTCGTGCCTAACTCCCATGCGAACCCACGCCGCAACTCCCACCCCAATCGAACTCCGAACATGTTGACACATTCTCATTCCGCTTCACCTCACACGCCTGGTCAACCTTCAACTGTGCCGCATGGGCCCAAATCACGCGTCATGGGCGACCCTGTTCTCATGTCACCGCATCAAAATGTTAGGGAACAAGATGCTATTGAGACTTTGTTGTTCATGAGTAGTCCAGGCAACTCTGCCAATCTGAAGCACGCTTTCTCTCCGACGGGATCACCGGGGCCAAATGCTGGTATGGCTCGACCCCCTCCCCCACGACACGCGTTGCCTTCAGGGCCGAGAAAACCGCTTCCCACATCACAGCGGCAACCTCAGCAAACGCGAAAAGCTCCTTATGATAAATCACCCATGGCACCGCCACCTGGGTCACCAATGGACCTGGATTCACCACAGCAACATTATGCTGCACAGAACAGGGCAGCACCTAGAAGGCGAACCATTGGTAGCCGAAGTCAATTAAGAGGGACACTCTCTTTGCCAAGTGGTATCGGGCTAGGGAGCGGGAAAACAAGAAAACCACTGAGAGATGAGGATATAGAAAGGATGCTGGACAAGGCGAGCGTGGAGGCAGCCGACAGCTCTGATGATGAGGAGATTCTGATTCCAAGACGGGCTGTCGCGGGAGTCATGCAGTCATAAGGGGGTGATATATATGCGTGGCCACAATAGGCGCCGCTTGTTCGGGTTGCCTTACCATCTAGGGGTCTGTTTTTCAGGTATCTTCATGCCGCGCTTGGGCCTCGCGACTTGTCATATTATACCCTTGTGAGAGCCAAGTTACGAAAGTGTAAAGAGCCTATCACTGTTGGTGCAGAATGGCATGAGAGGAGTTACGGCATGGGTGGGCATATGTGGCCTTGGAGTATTATATCGGTCTGTGTTGCTACAGACCAGCTTGGTTAACTACGGTATGGTGCATCTTGCCATGGCTGGGTATTCATTTGTGTATAATGGGATAGCAGAGCTTCTTGCATGAAGGCATGAGACGAATCATGTGTCCCGCGATATCGCGAATATCGCCATGACAAAATTGGCGTTCGAGGCAATTGGTTTCATATATAGCGCTGTGGCATCTATCAATACCACATTGCATCCGTGGCTCGACTCACTTCACTGAAGACTTTGCTCAGTCCTGGATACATGCTCAGTGTATACCGATATTTGGCCGCTTGAACTAGGCCTAGTCACGATCGGACTGATCAAAAGAGAACGTGGTTTATTTTGGTCTTAAGTGTGCGCAGTCGCGCTTGTGGTCAAAAGCCATTTGGGTTTCACCTGGATAACCCTAGCCAGATTTACACTCTGATATTGCATATAACGCCAGCCCAAGAACGCCTAACGAAGATTTCCAGCCAGTCATATGTCACATCTCATACTTGGTTTTTGTACTCTGGGAACAGAACCATCACCAAACCCTGCCAGTCTGTGCTGGTCTGATATACTCGGTGATGCTCACAGCAACCGAGCTTGCTGGCCTGGAAGAGTCATATGCACTGCCAGGTAAGCCCAGATAACTACTCTGCGTGCGCCCCGGTCGACCCATGAGGAAATCCGTGCCGCTGGTCCTTCGACTCGCAGCCGTTGCTCTGTGCTCGAGCTCAGCCCATGCAGCAGCAGACCTTCGTCGTCGTGCATCCGAGCCAGTCGCAGCGTCGGCCAAGAAAAGAGTATAGTCGTTGGTGCTCTCACTGCTTGATTCGCTCGAGAGGGCGATACTAGTAAGGGCATTGAGGGCTTGTTCTCGATGGTCCACGTCAAGCTCATCGTCTGTGCCGAAGCTTCTGGTAGTCCTGTTGGTGCGAAAGTTGTATGAACAGAGAGTTGTCTCATCTGCCTCTGCCATCATGGTGAGGCGGTTGGAAGCTGTCTTTGAGAAGTCGCTTGCAGCGTGTCGGGGAACATAAGCGCCCCCATAGGCGGGATACGTGGGCGATTGAGGCGAAGAGTCATCGTCGTCGAATTGGTTGGCAGCTGAGGTAGACCAGAAGCGGGAGGCTCGTCTAGAAAAGCGAGATTGTGTGGGTGGCTGAATCTATGAAGATATGTGAGAAAGGACCGTTGAAAGGGGAGCTGGGGGCTTATTACCTCTTGAGGGATCACTTGGACAGTGTCATCATCTTCACTGTCGTCATACAAGCGAACAGAGTCGGCGCGTCGTCTGGAACTAAGAGAAAGCCGGCGAGAAATGATAGAAAAGAATGATCTCTTGGGCGATTGGTTGTTAGGGAGAGACTTGGATCGTTGAGTTCGTCGAGACTTCATCATGGCGATGAATGATTGATGTTGAAGAAAAGGAGTGTGATGTGGTATGTATACAAGTTGAAAAAGAGAAAGAAAAATGAAAGAATGTTAAACGTGATGTGTATCAAAGTGAGACACTATCAACCGCGCTCCGTCTTCTCTTCTTCACTCTTGAGAACGGGTTGGGCAAGGCTCGAGTTTATATCCACAAAGCCCCTGTATTGTGCCCATATTCTACGAAGTACGCAACCCTCCCCCCCATTTCAATAGTTGGTTTGAGAGGATATAAGCTTTAGGCTAGACTCTTTGGATGGGGGGGATGTGGTACGGCTTCGACCGACGCCATGGCCTGTTCTAGGGCGGCATGTTTGTTCGTGCCTGGTTTAGAGTTAAGGGTTTTATTAGGCGCTCTGAAGTGTATATATTGTTTCTAATTATGAGGTGGTGTTAAACAGATGATTCTGCGTTACGTGCAGCGGTTCTATTGGTGACATGATTCGATGCAGGGCTGCTGATTGTTTCGGATACAGAAATGTCAGGCGTCTTTGGTTTGTTGGTTCGCTTAGACCCTGAAACTTCTGAGACATGTGTGACGCCTCATCCCGACGATCTGGAAGCAAGGGTATTCATCTCGTCGCTTGTATGACGATAATGCAAATTGTTCAGCATGAACGGTCAAAGGCTGTATTCAATGCCTTCAATTCGGCGACAATACTCCTGAGTTCTTCTAGCTCCAAGCCTTCAAAGAGAAAGAATACTCATCGGACATAGAAAAGAGGCCCGTGGAAAACTATTCAGTGGGGATATCGAGTTTGACGCCGCATGGTCGAATGCGGAAGTGAACCATTGACGCTTTTGGTGTGGAGGCGGTTTGGGGACTGAAAGGGGAATAATGCGGTTCAAGAGAATGTGTTTTGGGAGACTATCAAGCTTTTTGATAGAATTGCCAATATCCATCTTTCCGATGTATCGGTAAACCGTTCTATTCTGGAATGTTAGTTGGCCGTTGTGGTGATAATCCTCAAACAGCCATTATCCATCTCTATTTTCTTCTACCTGTCTCTTCTGCCTTAGGAACCCCTAATAAACTGACTCAAATACACACTCACAGAGGCGTTTCACTTAAGCCCATCCCTTGTAAGCTTACCAGTAAGACTGTGTCCAGCGGCGTTAACGATAAGACGTGCTGTCACTGCAGATCATATGACCTGTGCCTGGCGTTTAGTTACCTGTTGGTGTTTTACGCTAGGAAACCGGCTCACCCGTCCCTCATTCCTTGCATCTTGGATGGTCTGCTATCGCCAAGTCGAGACTTTGTAACTTGCACTACTGGAGTTTATGGACTGTGGCTTATGAAATGGATGCAGGAACGGGAACCTGAACTGTTAGAATTCGTAACTAGGGGCTAAATAATGGATGTTGCTCTTCCGTTACCTCTGATGTGTCAAAGTGAAGCAATGCCGGTGTTGGTGCTGTCGTAGATTCGTGATGATCCACTGATCTTCATCTCAACCGAATAAAGTGGCTCTAAGACACAATAAGTTGTGTATTCTGACACATGCTAGACTATCTTTTCAGGCCTTCCTCTATGTAAGAGTTCTGTTTGAGTCAATCTCTCGTCCGTCCGTCCGTCTGCCTGTAGGTTATTTGTTATGTCTGAGACAAGCACTCTTACTTCCGTCTACATTCCTTCCAAACCACACTATCTTCAACACCCTCACTGACGGTATAAGCCTAGACGTTGGCGCGCCGGAGCTTGAATTACCTATTCCAGCCATGACTATGCCTGTGAGGAATGCATAAGTCATTATCGCCACACGTTTCGCGGAACACCAGCAACCTCCGCGGAATCAACCTATCTCTTCTAGAATTATTCCATAACCCTTCGAGAACTTTGCTAGAAGGATAGTTGATCTCTCAAGCTCGGTCATATTGAATGCGATAGAGCCCATATGCTGCCGCTCTCGGGAGATTGCTGTCAGCATCGTGAACTTCACTGAAAACTTTGCTACAGAGGGCTCTTATTCACAGGGTTGAAGTTAGGATAGCCATGGATCTCTGCAATTTCGTATATTCCGCACTGAAGAAAATCCATCGAAAACCCCAGAAACCCACTGCACTTCTGGTTTCGACCTCTCAATTCGCATGGCGTTGTGGCGTTGAAGCTTGCACTAACCAGCGACTATATTCTTTTATATCTCGGTCATAAATCGTAATCAGGCAAAAGAAAGAACAACTCCTGTATAGCTCAACTCCGATGTCAGCAAGACATCGGCCGGCCCCGGACGCCCACTGCACGTCCGGCCGGATCTCATATGTGAAAGAAATGATGAATCCAAATACTAGCAAGTAGTTTGAAGATACTCCAGCTCAGACCTCAACAGAAACGGGAACAGACACAACCTCGCAGGTGTCATTGCATGGCATTTGCAACTTAGCGAGGGCGCTGTAGCCACCGCGGATGCACTCTGCCTCAACGCCCTTGGCACGAAGGACGCTGTTGGCCACGCGAGAGCTGTCGCCATCGTAGCACAGTGTCAAGACTCTCTTTCCTCGAAGAATAGACATGAGAGCCTCGGCGCTGGCATTCCGGTTGCCAGCCTTGTCCTTGACGCTGAAGAGACTCTCAAGCTCAAGCCAGAGCTCCTCGAGCATGGCGCAGTCATCAGCGGGATTGGCGAAAGGACTGCCGCTGGAAGGCCCATTTCGGAGTGCATCGAGGGGCATATTGACTGAGTTGGGGAGATGGAAAGCATCATAATCCGAGGAGCATCGGAAATCGAGAATCTGGGTATTGGCAGAAGCTGTCAAAGCCTTGTCGATCTGGTCTGCGAGTGAAAGGACGGTGTCATGAGTACCCAGAGGGTGAATGGAGAAGTAGTTAGATAGAGCAGTCAAAGAGTCTAGCTCCCAGGCATCATCGTATCGGTAAAGATCAACGTTCCTCAAACGCTGAGTCTGTTAGCTTAATCCTCTCCATAATGAAACCATCTGACGTACCTCATTGCGAAGAGGGCTGAACTTCTCAGGGCCCAAGTTCTGGAAATACTCATTCAAGTATTGGAAGGGTAGATCGCAACACATAAAAACACAGTGAATCTCGCCATCAGGGCCAGCGAGATTTGATAGTGTGCCCTCCTGCTTGTGCTTCTCAATACGTTGGAACAAGCCCTTTAAAGTGAAGCCCGATGAGGGGCCACACACAATACCTTGTCGGGTAAGGTCCAACGAAAGGGAATATGAGTCTGGCGCGCCAACCTCCTCAAGAGCATCGTGAGATGTGAGGTATGGGAACTCAACCTCACTCATTAAAGAATATTCTCGAGGGCCAGGGACACGTTCTCCAGTGTTGGTGCAGACGCTATGAACATTAGTTCTCATTCTTGTCCGCTCAGAGCAGTGAACTTACGCAATTCTGTACACAGAAGGCTTGGCTTGCTTGAAATAGGTACCTAGTCCGGTCATAGTGCCTGTACCGATGTTAAATAACGGACTGAATTGGGGGAACATTGGCCTTACCAGCTGTGCCCATCGACGCGGCGATCACATTGATCTCGGGGAGCTGACGGTGAATCTGAGGACCAGTCCATCGCACATGAGCTTTCCAGTTCTGCAAGCTGTTAGTTCTAATTTTCATGGCCCAAATTATAGCACAGAACTCACATCGTCGTTGATGTATTGGTTGGGACTGCACACAGACTCAGATTCTGCGTCCTTTCGAGCTGCAGCTCGGATACCACCTCGCTCATCAACGGGTGTAGGCTGAGCAGGTCCACCAAACAGAGTCCTTCTTTTGTGTTAGTAATAATCTTAAAGGTCATATCTGCTAGGTTCCTTACACGTTGAGGCCAAAGAACTGCATCATGCGCAACTTTGTCTCGCTCGTCTTGTTGCTGAGATAAGCGTGGACGTCGTCGATGCCGTGAAAAGCGCGAGCAACCATGGCCATTGAAATGACAGTTGAGCCCGAGCTGCTCTCGACGATTGTCTTTGTCTTGCCGGGCTGCACGCCCTTTTCTAACAAGTTCATAGCTGCGGGAATCAGCTACATACTCGGTGGTTTTGTGTGAGAATGAAGCACTAACCTGGCATCACCTTGACGTTTGTTGCAGGGTGCATGGTCATCATCTTAGCATAGATTCGGACACCATCTTGACGATATGGGTTGAGGCTATCAGGGATTTCAACAAGGGGCAAAGGTGGTGATTGTTCAGGATCGAAATAGTTGCGAACCGACTCAGGGCCCTTGAAAACATTCAGATGTTCAGAAGCAGTCATTATGGGAGGTCACGTATGGTCTGCAAGGATAAATAGTAACAAACAAACACTGTGAATATGAAGAGGTCACTCAAAGTCTGGTGTTGAAAGACACAGAAACAGATGGGCAGATGGGTTGAGGGAGAAAGAAGAGAGAAAAGTTGGATCGAGAATCCGAGCATAGGCCCAAGTTTTTAAGCATACATAGCTCTCGAAACGAGCTGCTGAAATAAACCCCTGCTGGTTTTGCACCCACGCTTCTCTGGGTCTAACAGCGGAGATGTCACATCCACAACTGACTTCTGGGCGAGCTGGATGCCTGAGCAACTCCGGGGAGAGTATGCACGATAGACCGACGTCCATCTTAATTGGCGTGATGCCGTGGGTGACAATTAATCCCACGCACACAGCGTGTAAGCTCAAATGAAACGGCTGGGTTAAGATGCATAAGAATTGCGGTATGTAGTTTCTTTGACCAATTGCAAACCCCACGATGAAGCCACCAGTGACCCGAGACCAGGATGAAGAAACTTGTTGACCAATACAGTGAGAGTAGTCTCGACGAGAATCACTAGCGTCTTCGGGTCGTCGTCACTTTCTTCGGACCATCGGCTGTGGAGCTTGAAAGGCCAAAGAATCCTGCAACATGGTGGATATTGGTTGGTGGACTTGACTGCGCACAAATGGGTCTGAGGTGACTCGGGAACGATGAGTTGCACCCTTTGACAGCAAGAGAACAAATCACATCTTCTTGAGCATCATCACTCGAAGCTAGCGGCGGATGGGGGCGAACAAGGCGGAGTTGATTGAGCGTTCTGAGTCTTGGCTCTCCTCGCCCTGTCAAGAAAGTCGAAGTCTCTGGGCTGAGATCAAAGCGGATAGTTGAGCCGGCCCCTACAGGTGCAGTAGTCTCTATTCATCCATGGTCGATCAAGACTGGTAGACGTCGGAGTTTGCAAGACTATTAAGCCCGAAATTATGCGGTATTTTTACGGAACATTGAGTTGGAAATGCAAACGGGAGTCTCTGCACAACCTCGGCTTCTGTGGATAATAAGACATCATGACAAGAAGAGCGTGGCGTTGTGTAGCGGGGAGTTCATCGGTCCATCTGGAAATTTTGAGGCTCGATGGTACTCCCCGTTGGTGCTGCCCCGCCTGGAAACACCAGCGACTATCGTCAGGTGATCAGACACGTGAGATCCACTTCCATGAGTGGGGTCGAAAGAAACTTGGTGGAGCCGATACCGGAAGCCGTTAGCATCAACTCTGTCTGTTGAAAAGATCCATTTCATGGCATCATACTCCAGACTATTAACCCAACAACCTCCAAGATAAAGCTATAACTGGACAAACAAGTTGCCTGCACGACTCAGCTATAAACTCTCTTTCCTTCGCTTAGCAAAATTTCCGTTTTCAAATGCTCAACATGCGATTTAATTGCCCTGTTTGGAGTTCAAAGCTCCATATTGTGATGTGCAAGCAACACGAGAAAACGCCTCCCTTTATTATAAACCCGCTTTAATGTGAAGAGATGAAGTTTCAGATCCGCCATTTTTAGCTGCTGGACCCCGTTAATATGACGGCATTACAGCGATCCCCCTATGGCAGTGGAGTTGTTGGTAGCATACATATTATAGACAATGCCGCGTCGTTTCACAGATCATGTTGTGTTTGTTTCGTCGATCGGAACGAAGGGTTCTCGCATACAGTTGTTACTGGGAACTTGGAAGAAGGGATAACAATCACTTCATTCGACAGACGGCACATCCCGTCTTTGCACCTACACAACAATCTTCTGATCAGTTTTTCACATTACAAGATCTAGTTCTTGCTTTAATACTTTTCTCACACACTGGTTGTGTTAAGTAGGACCATGGTTCCTATGATATTCTTTACAGCCTTGGCCCTGGCTGGTTTCAGTACGGCCAAATTTGTCAAAGTCGAAGATACTTCTGTCCTTCCAGTCGGATGGGAAAAGATCGACCAGGCTGTCGATCCTAGCCATACGTTGCGGCTCTCTATCGCTTTGCGACAACCTGATATCGACAACCTGAAGACGAACCTACGAAGACGCGACTGTACATCTGGGAAATACACCCAGAACCACCTCACTCAAAAAGAGGCACTTGCCCTCCGAGATCCAGATCAAAAAGATGTTGGCCAGGTACTGGGATGGCTGAAGAGTAAAGGTGTTGCAGCAAAAGCAACGCCGGACAAGGATTGGATTCATGTCAAGACAACTGTCAAAGCAGCGGAGGATCTACTCGATACCAATATTGGCTTTTACAAGTTCGAGGACCAAAAGCCTGTTCTTCGGACAAATCAATATTCGGTACCTGAGTCTGTTGCCGATGCCGTCAACTTCATTCACCCGATTGCCAACTTCATGCGACCCAAGAAGGAACTCACCACTCCCGATCCAGCTCTGACACCAAGCATGCTTGAGACCTTACAGCTCGAGAAGCGTGCCACTCCTTGCAGTCGAGCTGTTACCCCCGACTGTCTCCGTGAGCAGTACAACATCAGCTACCCTGCTTATAATGGTAGCTCTCAAGTTCGCTTCGGTATTGCTGGTTTTCTAGAGGAGAACGCCAACTACGAAGACAGCAACGACTTTCTCAGAATCTATGCAAAGCCCCTTTACGAAGCCCGTTACAACTTCTCGGTCCAGTTGATCAATGGTGCGAACAACTCGCAGGAACTTTTCGACTCAGGAAATGAGGCAGCTCTTGATGTTCAATATGGCATGGCCCTGGGCTATCCGACTAACATCACTTACTATCTTGCCGATGGTCGTGGGCCTACCTTGGACGACGACGGTGAAGAACTACCCGAGGAGTACAACGACAACGAACCCTATCTCGAATTCCTCGATTACCTTCTTGATCTCTCTGACGACGAGATCCCTCACGTCCTCTCCATCTCATATGGTGACAACGAAGTCTCAGTTCCTCGCAAGTACGCCGAGCGTGTCTGCTCCTTGTTCGGTCTTCTGACAGCACGTGGTACAACCATTGTGGCAGCTTCTGGTGATGGTGGTGCAAAGGGAGCAAGCAACTCAACCTGTCGAACCAATGACGGTAGCGACAAAGACGTTACCATGTCTGTGTTCCCCGCAACTTGTCCATGGGTCACAAGCGTTGGCGGCGTCACTTCTGGGGTCGAACCCTTTGAAGGTGCTGAGTTCAGTGGAGGCGGGTTCTCTCAGCACTTCCCTCGTGAGAAGTGGCAGGATTCTTCCATCAAGAGCTATGTCAAGGCTCTTGATGGCCATCTCGACGGCCACTATAACGCCAGCAACCGAGGAGTACCTGACATTTCGATTTCGGCCACTAGTTTCATCACTCGCTTGAAAGGACAGGCAGTTGGTCTTAGAGGCACCAGCGCGAGTGCGCCTGTCGTCGCAGCTATGCTTGCGCTCGTTAACGACGCGCGTGTTCGAAAAGGCAAAGAAGTGTTGGGCTGGCTTAATGAAGTTCTATATTCGGAGGAAGTGCAAGCAGCTCTCCAGGATGTTACCAAAGGAGAGAGCCGATCGTGCGATTTCAGAAAGGGTGGCAGCCCAGGAGGCTGGCCGGCAGCAAAGGGCTGGGATGCGATCACAGGCCTGGGAGTTCCATCTGATTTCCAGAAACTGTTTGACGTGTTGGTCGATATCTGAAGAGAGCGCAATTGTCCGTTTTCGATTCTAAATAGTGTATTTTTAATAGAATTAGTAGCCCATTGGAGATGCAAGTTGGGTGCTTGCATTAGGTGCTTTAATCGATCTTGTCGCGTGTTTCTTCTGAGGCTCACTGTCAATCAAATCGGCCATCCAATGCTGGGATCAGTGGAACCGCTGCCGTGTGATGGGCAGTTCAGCGGTCTAGCGACAGTCCCGCGTCTACAGGACCGTCAGCAGTTTCCTAAGGGCCTTTGAACTACCTAAAGACCCATCGACAGGTCCCTCAGCCCAGCCTTCTGGAAGCGCGCGTCACAATTAACAGGGACTTGGACAAAAAGTCCTGAGTTCGCGTTGTGGCAGATTTCTGGATATCTTTTTCTTTGCTCTGGCACATGTGGATTGAACAAGCAGCACAAAAAGGCACGGTTCGGGTTCAAGTTAGCTCGTAATAATCTTGTTGTTATCATTGCTTATACCGGCCATTGACGATCGCTCGACTTCGGCGCGGTCCCCTCCCGGTCGCGACCCCGGCTCTGGACCTCTTTAACTCCAAGTCACTTGCCCGCCACAACCTTACTAAGTAAACTTGAACCTCACACCACAAACAACCTCACAGACAATCACGTTCCTGGCGAAACCACCGAACCCGTACCATAATGACGACAAGCTTCTCTCGAACTTCTCTGCTATAAGCTTCACCTGTGATTCTCGTCGTCGGCTTCACGCGATCGCGGCTTAGACCCGCCTGCAATTGTATCGCGACGCGGCCGACTTTCTCTGTTCACATTGCCCACAATGCCGACTATACACGTCTCCAGAGACTCCCAGGACGAACTACAAGACATCGCCAATGGCCTGCTAAAAGCCCGCAAGGTCATCGTAGTAACCGGTGCTGGGATCAGTACAAATTCGGGCATTCCTGTGAGCTCTATCAGACACTCCAGCGCTTGCCAGATGCGCTTTGGAGTGGCTTCTTGGTACACTCAATTGTCGGTAATAGCTAATCGGACTAGGACTTTCGTTCTGAAAACGGTCTCTACTCCCTAATAAGCGCTCAATTCGACGCGGCAGCGCAACAGGCGCGTCTGAACGAAGGCTCGAGCGATGATAAATCCACCGACTTGGACATTCGCCGGCCAGCCAAGAGGAGAAGAATAGTTCACGATGTGTCTGCTAAGGTTGAGGAGGGCCCGGTCGTTATGAAGGAAGAAATAGAGGTTCAACTGGAAGATCCCGAACCGGAACAGGAAAAGATCGCAGACACAATCCAGGTCGAAGGCCACCCAGACGATGAAGAGCAGCAGGTCCGCTTAGATGGGATGCCCGTGGTCAATCCCAGGACGACCCGTTCAACAATAGCTGTGGCCCAGCCTCCGAGTTCTCCTCTATCTTCACCTCCGCCCGAGGGTCTAAATATCCCACCACCGTCAGTGTTCCGGAGGACACGGCGCAGTCACTTAGCCGATTCTACAATTCCACCAAGCTCTTCGCCTCTATCATCTCCTCCGCCCGTTTTGTTTGATCCATTCTCTTCCGGCACATCCTCAGAAGACGCCCCAAGTCGGCGCAGCAGCACATCGCCATCAGAGGTCGACGATACCCCGCCCTCAAACCCAATCAACTTATCGCAAGCAAGTTTTGGCTCTGGCAAGAACACTTTGCCTAATATGAAAGGAAAGGATATGTTCGACGCGTCAATATGGTCAGATCCTCTCCGAACATCCGTTTTCTACACATTCGCGACCACACTACGCCAGAAGGTTAGGGACGTGGAGCCTACAAGTTCACATCGTTTCATCAGTCATTTGAGAGATCGTGGCAAGCTCGTACGCTGCTACACTCAAAATATTGATCAGATCGAAGAAAAGGTTGGACTATCGACTTGCCTCCACGATGGCCCTGGAAGCCGTGGGCGCTTTTCAAGAAAGTCGACAGCCAACATAAACCAGCTCAACAGGATGGTTGATGAGGTGAATGCAATGACGGACACAAATTCTTCAGACAAGTCCCAGCAGTCGTCGGATAACGAAGCTAGCCAGCAGTCTCAATGCAGTCAGCCGAAATTTGAAAGCACGGTGCCTGCTTCTCAAGCAGAATCCGACCAATGTGCGACAGATGAAGCCCTGACCGCAGTAAAAAATCTGCGTCGCGACCTTCCAAAGTCAGGCGTGGAATGTGTTTTCCTCCATGGGTCATTGGAGCTTCTGCGATGTTTCTTGTGTGGTCGAGTATGCTCGTGGGACGACGACGAACGCCAGCTTGAGACAATGTCAGGCCAGCAGCCTGAATGCCCTCACTGTGTAGGCGCTACGGTTGCCCGAGAAGAACGCGGCAAGCGAGCACTGGGTGTCGGAAAGTTAAGGCCCGACATTGTGCTCTACGGCGAGGAGCATCCCAATGCGCACCTCATCAGCCCCATTGTGACACACGACTTGGCTCTCTGTCCCGACCTCCTATTAATCCTTGGTACTAGTTTGCGAGTCCATGGGCTGAAGGTTATGGTCAGAGAATTCGCCAAGGCAGTCCACGCAAAGGGTGGTAAAGTCGTCTTCGTTAACTACACCAAGCCCCCAGAGAGTTCATGGGGTGACGTTATTGACTATTGGGTTGAGTGGGACTGCGACGCCTGGGTATCTGATTTACAAGGCAAAATCCCCAAGCTATGGCAAACGCCCGAGCCTCCCAAACTTAAGAAGAAGCGGGAGTCTAGTGGTGTTGCCGAGGACGCTGAAAAGACGGAGACGAAACGCCCTGTTGCAGCTTACCCAGTTGCCCTCCGTGATACAAAAGCTACGGGAGCATATTGGAGCTCGAGAATAGTAAAGGAACTGCACAGAATCACTGGCCACGGTCCCCTAGAATCACCAGTTTTTACACCACCGGCCATTGTCACCACAACAGAGACGCTACCACCTGCCGACGCGCCTCTGAAGCCACCCCAAGGCAAACCTGATAGGGTCAGAACTAGAGCCCAGCGGTCGCGCAAATCTGCACCAGGTGTTCTGGAGCGAGCCAGCATGCCTCCCTCGACACTCAACCCCAATCATGGGCGAACTCTACGAAGTGCCGAGACAAGAGCACACCTCTTGGGCGATGAGATGGCGCCTCCGAATGAAATCATTACACCTGAAAGGGTGCTTCTCCACGGAAGCTCGATAGCCAGTCTAGTCAAGTCGAGAGCACGAGAGCGCAAGCGCAAGAAGATTGATGGTGAGGAAGTGTCTCTTCCCTCCAAGCGAACACTAGGTTCACTACGACTGGCTCCATTGAGGCCTCAGCCATCAGATCCCCGCGATATCATACCTTTCGACCGACTGCCAACAATGGAACTCCCTCCAGATACCCCGGAACCATTCACAGAAACTGGGCAATTGCAATCTATCTCACCAGTGATGCATCATACGGAACCGTTAATGCCTGTTTCGCATAACACGCGAAAGCAGACACATATCCGACGTAGCCAGGCATCTTTCATGCGCGGCCAGGATCTCGCTGCAAGTCCGGCGCCGCCTATACTGCCACCAGAGATGTCGCATGGACTGTTGGTGTCTTCGCATGACCGGTGCAACCTCGTTATGAAACATGTTCGCTCACAAAGGGAGGCGGATGCAGCTTTGGCGCTATCTGCGCTGAGCCAGGGCGATGCACGCCCAGTCATCGCCAAAGAATTCTCCATACCACCGTGTACGGGCGTCGGGATACGAAAGTCGGCAAGGTTGATTCACAGGTCTGGCACGCCTACGAGCACTTAGGGCAGAGGTTGTTGTCTTAGGACGGACAATTGCAAAGTTCATATACAAAGAGTCGCAGATTAGCGAGAACATCAGGGCCCAGATCCCTCGGAGCATTTATGACAAGGCGTTGGGGATGGCGGATAAGCCAAGTAGCATTACACTACAATTGATTGAATGAAAGTTGACTTTCTTTTTCCAAGACTCACTACTCACATGCTGATTAATTGTTCGCCGCGATCGGCGCATGCCAAGGTGACTCTTGAAGAATTGGAGACCCTCCCCAAGCTCTGGGTATCTCGTTTAACTGGCGTTGAGCATTCTGAATGACTCCTGTTGCTCGCCGAAGAGCGCCTTACCACGCCCTGATGCGGGTACCCACGGGGTCGGTCTCGGGTCTGGCGACTAAGGGCGTCGTTGACGTTGAAGATGTGGGGTATTCAGCTCGTACTAGACAGTATCATTTGACTCATGATAGCATGAGCCGAGAATGTATAAGTTGTCGTGTCAAGCCCATCATAGACAACGTTCAATGGGATGAACGTTCAGCCATTGTCTAGCTTCTAACTATACAAGACACACATCATCATCATGGGTTCTATTGGTCAAGGATCTTCGCAGCAGCTTCCTGTGCGGGGCAAGACTAACACCTCAGTCTTTGGGAGCGCTATCAAGAAGGAGTTTCTGTTTGATCCAGAATGGAGAAATCTTAATCACGGTATGAAAGAGTCCAAGCGGGAGTGAGACCTCAAACTGACAGGAGTTATAGGTTCCTTCGGTACATATCCTCAGGCTGTCCGAACAAAATTCCGCGAGTATCAGGATGCGAGGTAAAGACATTCGATCGCCTGATACTGATCTTTGGTCTAATAATTGTTAGTGAAGCTCGTCCTGATCCATTCATTCGCTATGAATATCCAAAAATCCTCGATGAGAACCGCGCTGCTGTCGCAAAGCTTCTCAATGCCCCAGTGGACAGCGTTGTGTTTGTCTCCAATGCCACTACCGGCGTTAACACAGTGTATCGAAACATGAAGTGGAATGAAGACGGAAAGGACGTCATCATCAGCTTCTCGACCATCTACGAAGCTTGCGGCAAGGTCGCGGATTATTATGTTGACTACTATAACGGAAAAGTGGCTCATCGTGAGATCGAGCTCACATATCCTCTAGACGACGACGAGATCATCAAGAAGTTTGAAGATACTGTCAAGAAGATCGAGTCTGAGGGTAAGCGGGTTCGTATCTGTACGTTTGATGTCGTCTCCTCTCGACCAGGTGTTGTATTCCCTTGGGAAGAAATGATCAAGGCTTGTCGCCGTCTCAACGTGCTGAGCATGGTTGATGGCGCTCAGGGCATCGGGATGGTGAAGTTGGACATCTCCGCCGCCGACCCAGACTTCTTCGTGTCCAACTGTCACAAGTGGCTTCACGTACCACGTGGATGCGCCGTCTTCTACGTGCCTCAGCGCAACCAGGCACTTATTCAAACGACACTCGCGACCAGCCACGGGTACGTGCCCAAGCTGGTGAAACGCATCACACCGCTCCCTCCCAGCTCCAAATATCCCTTCGTCATCAACTTTGAGTTTGTCGGCACGCTTGACAACTCGCCCTATCTTTGTGTAAAAGACGCTATCAAATGGCGAGAGGAAGTTCTCGGCGGAGAAGATGCCATCTTGGAGTATATCTGGGACTTGAACAAGAAAGGCAGCGAGCTAGTAGCTGAGAAGCTAGGCACGACATACATGGAGAACAGCACAGGCACGTTGCGAAATTGTGGTATGGCCAACATTGCGTTGCCCGTTTGGACTGTGGAGGGTAAAGAGGGTGAGGTTGTCATCTCAGCGGAGGAGACACAGACGGCGTTCCAGTGGATTCTGAATACGCTCATTGGTGATTACAAGACGTTTGTGGCGCTGTTTCTCCATGGGGGAAGGTTTTGGATCAGGACGAGTGCGCAGGTTTATTTGGAGATTGGGGATTATGAGTGGTTGGGTGGTGTGTTGAAGGGGGTTTGTGAGAGGGTTGGTAAGAAGGAGTATCTCAAGTAGAGTGATAGGAACTAGGTGCTTAGGGAAATGTTAGTGGCAGATGAGACTAATTCAGCAGGCTTTGATATCATGAGGTACTACAGATATAATCTAGGTGTACTCAGTACCAAATTGCAAACGATCAGGAATCTTCCCGTGAAGCAGTTGCTTCTGTAAGCGTTGCAATGTTAAAGAGCCCCTAGAGAGAAAAGCTTCAGACTTTGCAAACAGACGTAGAAGAACCCCATAAAAGAGCCCTGCATTGCACTTTTATCACTTAGTACGGTCTTTAATCCTATTGACTCGGCTAGAGTGTGTTGGTAGTCTAGATATGATGAAGGATGAAGAATCGAGGCGAAGTTTTGCTGGATCAGGATAGGATAACTCGATCCCGGCAAAACTTTGCCTTGATCTTGTACGCCCTGCAGATATTCGCAGCCCAGATCGGGTATACGGAATGACAGGCAGGGATCTGTGGGGGCTGAGGACGTCAATCAATCGCCCTGTTTGTATGAATACGCTGTACGCCTCGTGACGCTAGGCACTCAGCTTCCAGCGGCCAATCGCCCCAGCAATTCTATAAATACGGATGTTCTAGAAGCTCACCTGCCAAGAAGTTACCATCTTTACCACTCCACAGCAAGCCATCTTCTCTGCAAAGAACACGATCTCGAATAAATTCAGAAGCTTCCTTATCAACAATACCAACATGGGCAACTCGTCGTCGTCATCATCAAATCCCTCCGAGGAAGCCAAGGACAAGAAGACGCTGTATGAGCGCTTCCAAGACGGCAAAAAGAGTGTACCACTCAGCGACGAAGATATACTCAAGTACACGGGCAAGACTCGCGATGAGCTCAGCACTTGGGCTGATACTCAACCCGGCGTCGGGAAGAATCAACTTGCGGGTAGCGTAACAGCTGGACCGATTTCTGGGCTTGGAGGAGTTGCCATGGCCGATGGCCTTGGAGGCTGGGGACCGAGTTCGCATCCGAATGATAAGAACAGGGGAATGAAGTTCCCTCCTACGAGGGAGAATGAGGCCGAGGACACTACTGAGGTTACAGAAGTGGTGGAGGATAAGAAGTGATGGTGTTACACAAGCGGACGGAATGATGATATCACGACAGCGAGATTAATGACATTGCAGGCAATTATTCAATTTAGTGTTGCTTTACTTGGCTTCTCTTCTGAGTAACATTCGACTTTGGGTTCATGTTTTCCAAATTCCAGTC
Source organism: Fusarium mangiferae (assembly GCF_900044065.1). Lineage (NCBI taxonomy): Eukaryota > Fungi > Ascomycota > Sordariomycetes > Hypocreales > Nectriaceae > Fusarium > Fusarium mangiferae. The sequence goes on from NW_024573932.1 coordinate 513,752, forward strand.
GCTCAGACTAAATGAATGACAAGGTTCCATGCCTCGAATGAGAGACGAGGTCCAGGATCCTGAATTCACATATTCCATTTCCTAGCTATGGCCTTCGGTGACGTCTCTTACAGATCATTCTGCTTCTTGCGAGTGTCGAAGATCTTGAGAGCTTCCTCGGCAGCCTTGAGACCACTGAGAGCCATGGCACCGAATGTAGGACCTAATGTATGTTAGATGAAGTGAATTACCACAATTGACATATTCAACTCACCCATGCGGTTGGCACCATCAACCTCGGAAAGTTCCATTCCACCAACAATAAGACCAGGAACAATCTCGCGGGTTCCCTTGACAATGGCATCCTCGGCGAGGTTCATGTCAAGACCACGCATACCACCAAGCTTCTCAATGCGCTGCATGCTGACGAGGCGCTTGACACAGAAAGCTCCCATGGGGCCATCGTGGCCAGTGGTGGAGATGATCAAAGGAGCGTTAATAGTGTTGGGGTCCATGCAAGACTGATCATCGTGGTGCATGGAAACAAGAGTCCAGTTGGTGACGACACCGGCAATGCGGACTCCCTCCTCGGAAGGTCGGGTGATTAGATCCTCAACACAAGTGGCATTGAAGAGCTTGATGTTGGGCATCTGAAGAACCTTGGACATGATGGTCGAGGTGAAGAGGGCGGCGTGCTTGACAACGACGTAGTTGCCCTCATCTTCATAAGGAACACCGACCTCGCGGAGGAAAGCATCAGCAGGCTTGCGCATGATCATGGCGGAGAAGAGCTGTCCACCGAGCCAAGCACCACCACCAGGAGACACAGAAGCCTCGATAATGGCGATCTTGAGATCGGGACGCTTCTTGCCAAGGATGTAGGCAGCGCTGAGACCGCACGAACCAGCACCAATGATAACAATGTCAGACTCGGCATAGTTATCAAGGTCCTGGAAGTAGCGACGGGTCATAGCGCGGGAGACCTGGCTCTCACGGATGGGAGCAAACTTGAAGTCATCCCACTGACCGAGCATCTCCTCAACGGTCTTGGTGTTGATGTTCTTGCTCATGACGGGGAGCTTGGTAGATGTAGCAAGCTCTGCAGAGCGAGAGGGAGGGGAGACAGCAGCGGGAGGGGCCATTTTGATCTTGGGCCTGTTGTTGTTAGAGTCTAGTGGTCAATGGGGGAGATGACATGATCCTTTCGCTGGTATTATCCAGATCAAGTTTTGCCGTATAATCTCAGCCACATCCCCCTATCATCAACACGACCAGTCTGGACTGGTCATGTTGATGAGAAAAGAATGGGCACCGGCTCATGCATGATACTTTACCTGAGAGGTCCCAATCAGGTCTGGACAAGACTACCGCTGAAAGGCTCCATGGCTGCTAAGGTAGCTTAGGAGGGCCGTACAGGTTATGATATCTAGCATATCATATGTGTCAGAGCAGCCCTTTCATACAAGTTAGATACAAACCTTGGGTTTTCTTCGAGTTTCTTGGGTCGAGCCGATGAATGGATGAAGAGGAAAGGAAGAAGAGTTGGGAATGGAACGACCTTGACCTTTTTATGCCCGCAGGTGAGGGGTAAAAGTAGCCCGTTGATATCATGACGGAGCAAAGCGGCCGATGCTGGCCAACAGAATGCAATGCCGAGTATTACCTACTGCAGACGCGTGTTTTTGATAGGTGAGTGTGTGGGGGTCTCTTGTTAAGTCGAAGATGACTGCCGGGGTTGCACATCATGAGCAATATCCCCTCCATCATATCATGTATCATGATGTCAACTCAGTCACCTCAATTGGCTTTCGATTCATCCCCAATCACTCATCTCGCACCTACTGGCTAATAAAGTACCTCATACAATAGAAATATTGAGCAAAATGCAAAGACAATTGCAGCTGTTGAGCATGTGAATGTCCTTCGAGGTGGGGGGGATCATCAGTTCCACTGAATGCGGCTTTTAACCGGCCATGACATGACAGAATGAACATGTCAACAACCCACTCCTCTTTAACTTTGTTGCTGCATCGGAGGTGTAATGCCGAGTCGAATGGTTCTTTGGTCAGCCAATCACCAAGTGTGTAATTATCTAGCTCATTGGCGAGGTTCAGGGTTCCAGTGCTGACACGGCACTGAGCTGCATCACCAAATAATCTGACAAGACCAGGATGGCAGAGTTCATGATATGAAGTTAGGGTCGGCTGTATGAGCTGAATACGTATTGAATGAGTGCAAAGTACCACGATTTATCGTAAACATTCACAAGCAGTCTTGGTTTCTCTTGACTTGCATCGTTACATCCATGAGCGATATGTATATCACCATGCACAGGGGAGACATCGGCTGTATTCATTTGCCTCGCAACAGGTGGCATGATCTTTCTCCAAGCGAGCCGACTGCACTCATAACTACCCTCGCCTTGCAGCTTGGATATCTGATAGCATTCATATTACCATACTGCATTTCGTCCAGATAAGAGTGCCATCGACATGGCTAACAGGAAACGTCGAAGGAGTAGTTATATCTGCCAATTCCACTTTTCAACATGTAGTGTCCGCAGTACTCCGTGGCCTTAATCGTCAACTTCTTATTCTCCTCCTTCATTTCCATTCTGCAGTCGCACATTGCGAGTACCAGTACGCACAGCTTGGCATCGTTTCGAACTCCCGTGAGGCTCAGCATTTCGTACTCCAATTGATGGATGATGCTCAGATTAGAATTGTCGTATATTGGCAGAGTTCCTCTAGGAATAGATACAACAAGCTTGTGCTCGGGGAATTTGAGCAGTGGCGATATGGATCGTCTTTCGATCTCGAGGCTGTCGCCCTCGAAGCAGGCCAGGATTCTGTATTCCATGTAGTTGACGCCATCTTGAACGAGCAGTTCTCCACGACAATTATCAAGGTTCTGTCGCAGGCGGCTGTTTTAGTTCGGGTCTTGAAGGGCTACAAGACGCTGTGCGATGTTGTTTGCATCGTAGACTCCAGACAAGTCTTTCAACCAAACCGCAACAATCATGATTCCCTTGCCCCTCTCTCGATAAGGTGTTTCCTCCAGTTTAAAGCCCTCTCCCATGATCTGAAGAATGAGACGAATGGTGTTCTAATAGACTCCCAAGATAGATGGTCCTCAGCGGCCTGCCAGAAGTTTTCGTCAGATATGTAACAACAAGGTCGAATACTGTTGAAGCTGATGGAGTGCTGGCTAGCAAAGTCACAGTTCTTGTCGTGGCATTCTACGCGAAATCCTATCAGTGCATCTATGGCCTCTGGCCATTTGCGCGGGTAGCTCATGTTGGAGAAAGGAGGTTATTGCTTTGGCTTCGGTTGTGAGTGTTGATCGTTTTCAAGTTATCATTTATGGGGAGAAAAGAGAACTTCATCTGTTAGGTTAGGAGGTTCGCACAGCACCGGTGACTCTGCAGGACGTAATGACACAATCACGTGGTTTTGTTAATAACCAACAGGTCAATGAAAACAAATTTATTTATAAAAACGAGCCTTCCAAGGGTAATATATATATATTTCGAGAAGTTGGATAAGTGACTTCATCAACTTCTAGTGAATATCAACGGCAAGGTAGAAACTCATCAACTTTGGCACCAGATTTGTATAACACGTCAGAAGCTTTAATACAACGACAATTTGTTATCCAAGTGTTCGTTTCATTTGACAATTTCATGCCTGATACCATGGGCTCCCGCAGCTAGACGTTCTCATGTTTCTAAAGCTAATGGCATCTTCATTTCCTCCATGTTTGGCATAGTTCAGGATATCGATCCCGACAGAGCTGTCTCCTCAAAGCTACTAGGATATGAATGACTTATCAGATGCTGGAGTTCATGCAGTGGTCGAGAACGAATGCAATGGTCTTCATTTATGACAACATGAGGCTCGATTACATATCACAGTGTCACTCAGTGATCCATTAGTTGTCTTGACTCGACATCAATTGCAGTAGCTACATTTCATCTTGTGTTTTATATGTAGCACAATTCTTCTTCTATCAATACAGCCGGCCATCGCTATACAAGCTGTTCTTTATTGTTCCATCTTCTCCAAGTGTTGGCCGGTTGTGTTGAGTGATGTTGCATCATTCCATCCTCTAGTTCGAAATGGCACTCTTGATAACCATTGCGAAAGATCATCTTCTGTTATCCCATCTCTAAGAGGACGTCCACAGATTGCCCGAACAAGAAGGTGATACTGCTCGTAAACCAGAATTTCGGTACGGCGAGATAGCTCAGACGCCAACTCTTTAGTAATTTCACCTTTTCCGATAACGCCTTCCAGCTCAACTTCTGCAGACATCAACTCAGACAAGAGCTTTGGCTTCTCAATGGTAAGTTCTGATATCAGTATCGGCTCAGCTTTGCTATCCTTTCCTCCAAAAGTTGCAAGTATCCTATTTTCGGATGCTGGGATGCCATCCGTAATAAAGATCTCGTCATTATGGAAATACAGCTGTCTTGTTTCCTCGTCGGGTGTGGCTGGGCAGTCCACATAGCCCAGGGACTTTGCAATACTTTCCGCATCATAAACTGCTCGGTCTTTCAACCAGATTGCTATAATCAGGACGCGGGAAGCTGCCTTTTTGATCAAATAGTCTCGTTGTTCGATGGCGCTCTCCCAGGATCGAAAAAGCGAGGTGAAGGGGCTCGGGGCTTGTTTTCGGGATAGATGATTTGCGGCGGCTTCTATGAAGTCATGTTCGTTGTCGGGTGTGTTGCATTCAGTGGTTAAGCTACTACTGCCCTTCGTTCCCAGCTGTGTCTGCTGTTTGCTGGCATATCTAGGGTCAGAGTCGTGGCATTCCACACGAAAACCGATTAGCACACTAATGGGCTCTATGGGATCAAGGTGAGGCGTCATCGTTAAAGTGTGAGGGCTTCCTTCTGCATGTTGTCTCATGTTTCTTCTCAGGCTCTCTGAAGAGACCCGGACTATTTATATGGCAGATTAAAGGCATTCACTTAATACAAAACAGGCACCAAGAAGTATTAACCTACTAAGATCCAAACTTGAACCTGGAAGTGACTGATGCATATGAACACGGAGGAGGCGAGGGTATAGTTTACCCAGCCTTTGTAGGTCATCTACTCACAGCTTGAAATGATGCACACTTAGTTCGCAGCAAGTACATATGAGTAAGGAAATCAGAAATATGCGCATCTCCTTTATAAGAGTTGAGTATTATAAAGAGGAAAATATGTAGTGTTTGGCAAAGGCTCGGGTTGTAAGTTAGGCAAAACAGTAGGGTTTTGATCTTGAGCTCCAGCCTATCAAACAGTGAGATAGTGACGGGAAGGTCTTACCAGAGGCCTTCACTATCTTTCCCTAAGACTGTTGTACAGTTTGAGTTACCATTTAGCTTTAATTCTCGCGTAATGTCCAGGCCAGGGGTCATGTGAAGGAGAGTTCCAAGAGGCACCAGACATTCACTCATAACTAAATCGCAAGACCAAGCTGTACCTCTCATAGGCAACAGCCTTATGACTAAGACTAACTTAGTACTAGTCATTTGTTGATACTTTATGTGCCGCCTAGTTTAAGAATGGTAAAGGGACTTGTATTCACTCCGACCCAGACTTCAATCCTGTGAAGCAGTACCTGGAAGATTGCGGTAAAGGGGTTTTTATAGCTGCCGAAGGGCAACCCAAGATTCACCTCTTTCTTTCTTTCTTTAATGATAACTCTTTCATCTATGTTTGTGTCGCGTCATACCAGCCTCATTGCTTGTTCATGCGAGCTTCAGCTCATGGCTTCACAGATGTCAGGGTTGCAACAGAGGTCAAGTGAGAACACACAAGGGTTAATATCGATAGACCAAAACGGTATTCTTGAGTCATATTATCAAGTTAACTCTTTAGTTTACAGGCATTAAAGTGTTGCACAAAGTCTGTTGTGAACCAGAGCCTGTCAGTTTAGGTAATTACTCTCCAGTCATGGAGAGCAAACATGCAACAATGGGGCAAACTCTACACGTACTGCACTGATGATATTACGTCTAAAAATATGTTGGATTACATCTCTTTCTTCTTTTTTGTCTGTCAAGAGTATAAATTACGCATAAGAAAGCTCATATCGACGATGTCCTTCTTTAGAACCTACCCTATTGCAAGAGCAAGTCAGACAAATGTAGCTCTATATGGACAACTATACACAAACTCGTATACAATTCGGTCGCATTAAGATACTTAGACATACATGGAGGTCTATATCTTTTTCGTTGATGTTTGACGGAGCTGTCACCTAGCATTTGCCTAGTTCCTATCTATAACTGTTATGTGTGGCCTTTGTCAGGGACGCGCGATAATGGCTTCAGAAACAGTAGTTAAAAGGTAGCACGTCTTCAAACAAATCAGTCTATTAACTCTGGTTAGCTAAAGGTATAGCTTGTACGTCTAAACAACCCTCGGAGGTTGACTATCTAGCAGCTGGCATTCATGAGGATGCCATTGGAGAAGGACACATAGAACGGGATCGAGACACGACAATCACTGCATATTGTTTTTTCATACTGTTGGATTGTTATACATGCTTTCATGTATTCATTCAATGCGACTACAAGCTCTCTTATGGGACATCTCAAGCGGCTTCAACAGCCCCCTCTCACTAACTTCGTCAAGCGGCCGAGCATCACAGCCTCACAACTTCACGGCCTCGTTTCCACTGCAAACAACAGACATACACATTATTCAAGGAGACTTGAACTACCCTACGGTGTTCTCACCGTGTCTAGACAATTTCGATAACAGTCAGCGATGGTGATGTACCGGGTCCACAGTCACAGCCCCTTACTGTTCTCAATCTCACCAGCTTCACGCTCTCGCTCTCGTATTCACGCTTAAGGTTAGGCCTAAGTCAGACTATTGAGCAACACATTCCTGAGCATATGCTCGTCGACAGAAACAGCCACACCGCCAAAGAGCCTCAACATGACATCCAAGTGTGCATGGTGACTGACGAATGATGCTCTCTACATCTGTAACAGATGCATGACACCTGCATAGCATGCTCTACGTTTCGTGCCTCATTTCTTCTGCTTAAGTGTCGAGTCGAGACTCGTCAACTCTGTAGCGGTGAACAATTGAATGCCTCATCAACAGACGCTCACAAAACAACGTTCACCACGTCTTCCGCAGCGCAGATGCAGGTATCTCTGGTTTGGGAAGTTGACTGCGGACGCAGTAGCATCGCTCTCAAGAGAGGGGAAGAGTCATGTGCGCATCAAGCAGAGTCCTCAACAAGAGTAAAAAACCTGCCCATTTGGTGATTGCGCATTTGCCTTCGTTCCATGTGTGAGGCTATAGAACGAACAGGATGCCCTCCTTTCTGCTGTTGAGATGGCGGTGAGCGAAGTCGTTGCATTGTGGACAACCCAATCACAAACGATAGCACGCAATGTCTCACACTGAGGTTGGATCTGCGAGGTTTGATCTTGGAGTATCCTCTTCTCATTTGCATATGGCGAGTGATGCACATGATGCCTACCTACATTGAAAGGAACCGGGTTTGAAGATTCGACGAGGGGTTAACCTGAGAGACTTGGAGTAACCCCATTGAGAAGTGCAGACTAATTGGGAGACTCGGCAGGCAAAGAATGCAAGTCTGACCATGCAGCCTCGTTCTGTAGATCAGGGCAGATCGAGCATTGCATCCGCCCCATTCGTGCAGTAACTTAGGGTAGCAACACATCCATCCAGTGATCTGATGATTTCGGTCATGTACATTAGATCGAGACTGTTTGGAGTCCATCACAGTACTAAACTCTGTTCAAAATTAGTTTCCCTAGTACACAGACAGGCATACGATAATTAACGCATCATAATGACCTGGAGGCTAGGGAAGCGAAATAACAGACCCGATCTCAGCGGATACCCCAGTTGACACTCCCGTGTCTCACCAGACTCCAGATGCCGCCCACAAGGCAAGACAAGACAAGACAAGAGCAGAGTCAGGCAGGTACTGTAGGTAGGCAGGACCGGGAGGGGGCAGCACGGGTCACGGATAGATGATGCCAAGCAAGATTGACGGTCCTGTCGGCCTCTCTTCCTCATCCCCGTCCCCGTCAGCATCCCCTATATCCGTAACCAGCGGTATCCCCTCCGTCGCCGCACAGCACAGCACAGTATGTACAGTAGGGGACAATATGCAGCAGCCTCAAAAGAGAAATACCGTCAATGCACTCTTCCCGCCCCGGACCAAGGTCCTTAGTCCCGCGTAGCGGCATCCAATATCTCCGCTAGACCACATGGCCGTCCCCATTCAGAAGCCTCACCTGAGCCCAGCCTTGTCCATCAGAGCAGTAGCGTGCGGTGGGAGTTCTCTCTTCTCCACAGTCCGATGTGATATGGGTTTTTTCTTGATACTGTAAGGGCGCGATGGCATTAAAACAAAAGAGACAACAACGGGCTTAGACTAACTGCGACAGATCGGCACGCCATGCGAAATTACCGGGATCTCCACACGGATGTAAGCCTATAGGCTTGGGTTCTAATATGCAGACCATACGTAGATGAACATGGTTCTTTTGCTGCAGCTTTTGCTTTTTCGAGAGCTAAAGGCTCATGATTGCTTTTTATTTTTTTTTCTTACTGGGCGCGCTCAGGCCCCCCAGCGGTCATTCAGGATGAGCAGTCTGTTTTCCATTTGCGTTTGACTCGCGTTGAATGTCGGTCTGAAGGATGCACTGTCAAAGCACGATTGAGTTCGTCCAGAAGGATGGCATCCTTGCCCTTGTAGAGCCTCAACATTTCGTTCACCAGCCTGTCAGGAAGTAGATACGATGATATTGCTCAAACTCGCCAAGACGAAAGATTACGGATCAGACATGGCTACCTACCTTAGACTATCTTCTTGTTGCTGCCCAATCATTGACTGGGAGGCTCCTTGTCAACAGTTGGCAGCTACAGAGCAAGGAAGCCCCTTACAGCAAATGCTCTATAATTGGTCTTGACCGTTCAGAAATATCGTATTCGTCTTGCTGCCCTGTACCTGCGGGGAGTTGTCCAAAGGCCAGGACTACACCCACAACGTGCTTTGAAAACATCAAGATGATATTCATTGTAAAATTCACAGCAACTCGGTTTGAGATGAACCAGGTCGGTCTTGAGAGCCTGAGAACATTAAAACTTGATAGTCAGATCACCTGGCCGGGTTTGAGGCACAGAGATATGGATGTAAGCGAGCATACATGCATACAGGAACAGTGTCAACGAGCCCCGTTAGAACTCGGTGTATTCATTCAACGTTGGGTTTCATCACGTCAAGGCTTCCCTAGCCGTTCAATACATTACATATTGCCTTCAGGCCGTTCATGTCTAAGTATCACTTCTCAAAAGCATATCATATTCATCTTCATATACCACATGGAAAAGGATAAATCAAGATAGATCACCAAACTGCTATAGTGTCCACTATCAACGAAACAGTTCGAGATTACCGAGAATCAAGAGGTAACAACCCTACACAATCTCCTGTGCTTGTCTCATCTGAAGTTGGGATGCAAGTCAAGATCGTACCTTGCACCAAAGATAATAATTAAGATACGTCATTTCGGAAAATCTCCTGTTTAGAAACTACACAAGCAATTCGCAACGCCCGGAGAAAGCGACTGTTTGCTTTTGTCATTCTTACGATGAAGGACACATACTTGCCACAAGCAAATCCAAAGTTGACTTCGTGAATCCTTAATTTTGACAGGTTATAGGGGTGCACTGTGGATATGTAATATTCGATATATCAGAATGACTGCTAGGTGGACTGGGGCGATAGGGCCGGCGATCGATAGCCACGCGACATTAGACGTTTTATGGTTCATCTGCCTATGGTCAATTGGGTAATGGACGCGCTTCACAGTGGCTTAAGAGCCGGGGCCCCATTAGCTTAACAGGGGTCGGCTTAACCACACAGCTCATAACCTGGCGCGATCAAGCCAACTGAGGAACTTTGTCAGATCATTGTTGCCTACAGATCCCTCAAATCAGATCAGGTATCATTTCACTGGGGTGGACAGCTGCATACCCGACAACAGGGAGTTGAGGGCCTGGCTACCTGAACAGCTTTTCCCGAGGCTGTGGTCGCGTAAGTTCATCCCTTGTTAGCCCCTGCAAGGAGGCATTGTATCGCTGAGCTATTGAGTTCATTCTCCCTCAATCTCCTGATATAGAAACTCGGTACAAGTATTCCATTATCCTGGTTGCGTCTCGTCGGCAAGGGGGATGATTGGAGTTAAGTCTGTCAACTAACGACTAGAGCTCGATGACTAAAAACAAGCTTGAATCACCAACGCCGAACTGGAAACACTCCCCTCGGATGTGTGCTGTAAACCACAATCCCATCGTTTCGCGGGAGGCTTCACATGTCGTACAGTACGACATGGGAGACTGCTGAGTGACTCGCCATAGGAGGGGGGCGTGTGATAGACGTTGTAGTAGCGAGACTTTGCTCCAATGTGGGCTCTGGACAGAGCTAGGATCTGGATCTTGAACAGCATCGCCCCTCCACGGGAGGCTACATGTACATCCTATGTACCACCAATAGAGTTGTCGGGCATGGCCGGCCTTTGAAGGGATTGAGATGGTTATCCAATCACTTCTCGGTGCGAAAGTCCAGTAGCTCAGTTCACTGCTTTTTCTTTTTCCTTCGCCGACTCTGTTGCGGGCTGGACCGTCACCGAAAAACGCGGGCAAGGTTGTTGCTTTTGGCTGCGGTCATCACGTCGAACTTCCAGATTTCGGGCCCCCGGTTTCACCAGCGGTCTAGTGTTTCTGGGTACCATTGACCGCAGTGCGAAACCAATACTTTGACAGTATTGTCTCTCACGCACGCGTAAGTAACGAGCTTGGTGTTGGGGTCAGCTTCCATGAATCAGTCCAGGGTAGCTCTGTAGGAGACGGAGCTGCAAGAGGTTGTACAACCTTGGTTGGGGTTGAAGCAGTAACAATTGCATCAACATGATTTTGGGTGAGAGATTTGAGCATGAACGGATCAAAGACCCGAACACCTCTAGCATTCGCTCGCGGGCCATCAGTGAGTTACAATAGATTGATAGATGCAACGGCCAAAAATACCAGCATCTGAGACACACACACACACACACACACAAGTCTATTACGCCCGGTAGGCCACTGCCCAGAGGGCTCTATAAGCTAAAAATACATACATTACACCAGTATTTGCCTTGATCTCGCCAAGCCCTTGCAGTTCTTGTCTTGTTCTTTCCAGCCTGATTGTCGTTTGTCGTCTTGATCCCCGTGGTTATTAGTAGTAGCAAGTCAACTTGAAGCCCAGTTTCCTCCAAGTGT